>NC_044981.1:154257432-154557432 GCF_008728515.1 Papio anubis
AGGAGATCGAGACCATCCTGGCTAACATGGTGAAACCCCGTCTCTACCAAAAATACACACAAAAAAATTAGCCAGGTGTGGTGTTGCATGCCTGTAGTCCCAGCTACTGGGGAGGCTGACATGGGAGGATCCCTTGAGCTCAGGAGTTCAAGCTGCAGTGAGCTATGATTGCACTGCTGCATTCTAGCCTGGGTGACACAGTGAGAGCAGGCTCCCCGAAAAAAAAGAAATTGATTTTTAAAATAAATAAATAGGCTGGGCACGGTGGCTTACGCCTGTAATCCCAGCACTTTGGGAGGCTGAGGTGGGCGGATCACGAGGTCAGGAGATCGAGACCATCCTGGCTAACATGGTGAAACCCCGTCTCTACTAAAAAATACAAAAAAACTAGCCAGGTGAGGTGGCGGGCGCCTGTAGTCCTGGCTACTCGGGAGGCTGAGGCAGGAGAATGGCGTAAACCTGGGAGATGGAGCTTGCAGTGAGCTGAGATCTGGCCACTGCACCCAGCCTGGGCGACAGAGCGAGACTCTGTCTCAAAAAAAAAAAAAAAAGAAAGAAATTGTAAAGTTTTACAAACAGGTGCTTTAAGCAAAAGATGGGATCTATGGATCAGGATACATATACAAGACACTAATTTTAAAAGCTATTACATTTCTTAAAATATTTCTCTAAAAATTCTCCTTTTAAATTTTTTAGAATCTATTCTAGAAAAAAAATTATCCTTTTACTCCTTCGTCTAAAGTGTGTGTGTGTGTGTGTGTGTGTGTGTGTCCACGTATGTGTGTTTCTCTTTTTTGTTGTTTGTTATTGTTTGTTAATCTATGATTAACAGAGGCCTAGCTTTGGTGCTTTCAGGCTAGAACTAAAAGGATGATTTGTAGAAAACCAAAGTAGGTCAAAGAGTACCATGGTGTAGCAAAGGGGAAGTCCCTGAGTTTAGTCACATTGTCTTGCCTCTGGTGGAGTTCACTTTCATTGTTACAGTCTAGGCCTGTCTTCCTGTGAGTGGACGACATCGTCAAATTGCAGAAAAGTCTCGGGAATATTATCATAAGTAACTTTTTAAAACAATATGTTATTGTAAGTTATTTGAAGAGCCAGTAGGGGCAGCAAAGGAAAAATAAAAAAGTAGAACTGAATTCATCCCTAAATTAATTTCATAGATCAAAAGCAAAAATATGCATGAATATGACAGCTTCTCTAAGTATGATGTAAGGAGTACTGTGTGGGTCTCTGTGGGATGGGAACTAGCATTTCAAATTTTGCCCGCCTTGTGCTTGCTTCAGCAGTACATATGCCAAAGTTGGAATGATACTGAGAAAATTAACATGCCCCTGCACAAGAATGACATGCAAATGTGTAAGCATTCCATATTTTAAAAATAAAAATGCAAACAAAATTTTGCCCTCTTATTCTGCTTTTTTATATATAGCCGTTATGGAAGTGACCATGTTTTGAAATCAAGGAGCTGTTTCAGGCTTTAGCAATCCATGTCATGTTCTGAAAATATGCAACTGAATAAACATTAAAAGCAAACCTACTGATCATTGCAGTAGCAACTATCACACTTTTATGAAACACCATTTTGTGTCTACTTGGCTATGATTAAGCAGTACTATTAGAATCCAGGAATGTACTCTGGCTAGCTTCAAAGATCTTAGACTGTTTTTTAAATCTCAAAGTTAAAATGAATTTATCTTAAAATTAAATTTTAAGAAATAGCTTCCTTAGGTTGGTTAAATGTTAAGAAGTTATTATCTGTAAATTATATGTGTGTGTGTTTGTATATATATATGAAGTGATATATATGGAGTTACATAAATTTTGAAAAACTTCATTTTAAATTTGGTGTTTCCTCAAATATAGTATACTTGATATTTTGGATTATGTTATCTCTTACAGCAGGTTTATTCTCTGACTAAATTTCCTTTCTTTAGGTACCCCCCCCCCACCCACCCACCCTTTATAAGGGCAAGACACCCATGAGAATATTAAGCCTTTTAGCTCAGAGTTTTACTGAAGTTATTTTCTATTCTTGTATTTGCCAAGAATTGCTGACAACTTAAAAAGCTGTCATACAAGTGAACACCAGTTGCCTAGATTGTTTGATGATTTTGGTCAAGTGTGGATCGGGATTTCCTGTCATTTTTCTTCCTCTTCTGGGGATGCATTGCTTCTATCTCTGAGCAATTGTTCACTTGGAAAGAAAAAACAAAGCAAGGTCACTAGATGTAAATTACTTTGACTTCTGTGCCAAATGAAACTTTTCTTCTGTTATGTGTTACAATGTTTGGCAGCTTTTGGCATCTAGAAAGAGATAAGCAGTTAGGAGGAGAATGTGGGATTATTTAAGAGAGATTTTTCTGAGCTGAATTCTCACTCTTTCTGTACAGTCACACATCTCCTAATGATGGACATACGTTCTGAGAAATGTCATTAGGCAATTTTGTCATTGGGCAAACATCACAGAGTGTACTTACACAAACCTAGATGGTATAGCCTACCGCACGCCTAGGCTATGTGGTGTAACCTAGTGTTCTCAGGCTACAAACCTGTATAGCATGTTACTGTACTGAATACACACTGGCAGTTGTAACACAATGGTAATTATTTGTATATCTAAATATATCTAAGCCTGGGCAACATGGTGAAACCCCATCTCTACAAAAATACAAAAATTAGTCCTGTGTGGTGGTGTGTGCCTGTAGTTCCAGCTACTTGGGAGGCTGAGGTGGGAGGATCACTTGAACTCAGGAGGTCAAGGCTGCAGTGAGCTGTGATCATGGCTATTACACTCCAGCCTAGGCAACAGAGCGAGGCCCTGCCTCAAAAAATTAATTAATTAATATATCTAAACATAGGAAAAGTATAGTTAAAAAAAAAAGATACCATACAATATTAGGGGACCCTGTTGCATATGCAGTGCATCATTGACTGAAACATCATGTGTTACATGATTGAATCTCATCTAGAGACAGCCAGTTCCTTCTCTTGGGCTGAAACATGTTCCTGGAATTCATGTGATATAGCAGATTATCATCAAGAGAAACTCATTTTCCTATGGATTATATGATCCAGCAGCTTGGAATACATTTCTGAATTCTTTGTGTTTTGGGGTATAGCTGAATGAAGTTTTTAGTATGTCAAAGGGAGACATGTTTTAAGAAGTAGGCATTCTACTAAAAGTATTGTAATTGCTTGCTGAATGAAGGGGATAATCCTTGAGACTGCCTTTAAATACTAGGAGTTCCTGCAGGACAGCCTGAATATTTTTTCTGGATCATGAAATGAACAACTGGGTTCCAGAAGATAAGAGAAGTATGAACTTCTGAGCAGAGGCAGATCCTTCAATAAGAGGAACCTTTCTTTAGAAACAGCAATTGAGTTTTGGGAATTGATGTCAGTCTGGAATGTGTTTGGCTGCAAATAACAAAAAACCCTACTATGTAGTAGAAACAGATAGGGGTCTGCCTCCACAAGAAGTCTTAATTAGGCAGTCCAGAGCTGATGTGATGTTCAACTACATTAATAAAAGCCCACTGCCATCCTTAGAATGTGATTTGTATCAAGGTTGTAAAAAGGCTGTTGTACCTTCAGGCATCACTATATTTCTGGCATCTATTGTTGTGTAACAAAATTTCCCTAAAACATATCAGATTAAAACAATAAATATTAATTATCTCACATAGTTTCTGAGGGTTGAAAATTCAGGAATGGCTTAGCTGGGAGGTTCTGGCTCAGGGTCCCTTATGAGGTTGCAGTCAAGATACCAGCTGGGGCTGCAGTCCTCTGAAGGCTTGTTTGAGTGTTGGGATTACAGGCATGAGCCACTGCACCCAGTGAAAATTACCTTTTTAAAAGTGTGGTGGTTTCTCTAGTTGTTTTAGAAATAAAGTTCTCACTGGCACCTAGCTAACAGAAATAACTAAAGGTTACTAAATTGTGAATCATAAGTAGTTTGTTGCGAGGAAATTTTAGGTTGTTTTCTCCTTTGTATTCTTCTACATTTGTTGGCATAAAATATTTTGGCAGTAAAAATTCTGAAATCTAAAACTATACCCAATGCCTATGTTTTCAGATCTAAAAAGAAAAATTCTTCCCAACCACAAACATATTGAGTACCTACCATATATCATGGACAATTAGTATAGATCTTACACAATTTTTGGAAATTTAAAAATAATCTCTGTTAGGCACTATCTTACTTAGTGATAATTTTTTTGTAATGGTTACTAGACTTCTGTGAACCATATTGTTGATTGAAATAACCATTCTGGTTTCCTTTTTTTTTTTTTTTTTTTTTTTTTTTGAGATGGAGTCTCGCTCTGTTGCCCCCAGGCTGGAGTGCAGTGGCGTGATCTAGGCTCACTGCAACCTCCACCTCCTGGGTTCAAGCAGTTCTCTGCCTCAGCCTCCCAAGTAGCTGGGATTACAGGTGCCTGCCACCACACCCGGCTAATTTATTTGTATTTTTAGTAGAGACAAGGTTTCACCATCTTGGCCGGGCTGGTCTTGAGCTCCTGGCCTCGTGATCCACCCGCCTCAGCCCCCCAAAGTGCTTGGATTACAGACATGAGCCACTGCGCCCGGCTACCATTATTTTTATTATATATTCTTTCATTAGTTAATACCAAATTACATTTCTGAAAAATACCACACAACTTGAAAACAAGAAAGTAGAGTCTGAAAAACTAGGGACCCAAGAAGGATTGGAGAGGAAAGTGAAGAGAGTTAGATGCAAAAAATAAATTGAAGGGAGATGAGGACCAGGATTATCCTACTCTCCCTTTCCTCTTTTCACCCAGGGACCAGGTAGAAAGAGGATTCTCTCTTCAGGAAGGAGAAGCACGTGGCTATTAGCAGGTAGAGGTGAGGATTAGAACCTTGTGTGGGCAGATGTCATGCCTCAAAAACGTATCCATATGTCCCGGACAAAAGGCTGGTTCCATAGATATACTGGAACAACTGTTCACCTTCTTGAAGAAAAGTATGAAGTTTGGACCTACCGCATACTAACAAATAGAACTGCTATTTAATTTGACCTTCAGTTAGGGAAGGTCTTTTAAAGCATAAAAACAAAGGAAGAAAGCTTTAATGGAAAAGATAGTTTTGATTGCATAAAAATTAAGTACATCAAAAAGTACCTTAAATTTAAAATATAAACCATAAGTTGGAAAAATGAGTTGTATCATGTATGAAAAAGGTTAATATTCTTAATGTATAAAGAAGCTTATAAAATCAATAAGAAGAAGCAAAAGACAAAAATAGAGAAATGGATGTTATAAATAAAAATTTTGAACAAGTGTGCCAAAAAGCTCAGCTTCACAATGACAGAAGAAATGTTTTGGGGGACTATTATTTCTTTTGTGCCTGCTATCTTAGTAGATTGTCTTTCAGGAGATAATCCTCGTGTGGGTCAGGATGTTATAAACCAGGCTTTCTTATACACTGCTTATAGACACGTAAATTGGTGTAACACAATTTTATCTTTTTATCAGTAATTCCACTTAGGGCAAAAATAATACTTATTCCCAATAGAGCTCTAAAGGAATTCTTTACTGTATTTTTTAAGAATTATAAAAAATCAGGTATAAAAATATCTTTTGAAACTGTGTGTTTCACCTTTAGACGGTATCACTCTCTTCTGTTAAACTGAGAAAATTAATGAACTTGTTTTTTCCTTCCTCTTACCTCCTATTTTTGTTAGGTTATTATTTTAATATTCTTAAGATTTATGACATTTAAGTTCTATTCCATCATCCTAACTTCTAGAGTTAGTCTTAGTTTCTATATTTAAGTAAATTTGTTGTTCATCATTAGTATGAATAATCAGCAGAAAATTAAATTGACAATTACTTAGATCTGTGTTCAGGGAATTTTTCCCAGATTCTCCCCAAAAAAATTAAGAAAAAAAGGAAAAGAAATGTCTTGCCAATAATATTAAAAATATAAAAAATTGACTAGGGTAAAACTGGGACAAGAAGTAATTCCAAAATAAAGATGAAAACTACTAAAATTGCACAAAGTAAATGTAATTGCCCAGACCCAGAAGGAAAACCCAAACCTGTTAAATTTGTCTACATTTGGTTTATTTTAAAGGGTATTTAAAAGCTACCACTTTTTAAATTCCTGAAGTATGCATATTTATTAGTACAGATATGATAGGTCCTAGAAAATATTTTCAAAACTGAGCGAGTATTCGTCCTTCTAGTTCTTGATTCATGAAATCCACCCTTTATGAATTTTCTTTCCCTTAAGTGTTTGAATTTCAAATAAAAGCAGTGAAAGCATCTAATGCCTTCTCATTGCATTTAGGAATGCCTTCATGTGGCCCATGAGCGCTCTCACTGGCCCAGCCTCATCTCCCAGTCTCATCTCCGTATTTCCCCTTGCTCTCTATGTTCTTACTTAGTTCACTGACTTTGTTACTGCTGTTGTTCCCACTTTAATTTATCGCAGTCTCTCCTATCTTGGGGCTTTCTCATGTTTCTCAGTCTGCATAGAATGTTCTGTCTTCCCCTCCTCCACACCATGCTTTATTAACACCAGCTTATCCTTTATATCTTAGTGTAATTGTCAGTTACGCAGGGAAGTGGGATCTGTGGCATATGACTTAAGCGCTCTGCTGTCTTATTGTCTGGGTTTGCATCCCAGTTCATTATTTAGTGGCTGTATAATCTTAAGTAAGTTATTTGACTTATCTCTGAGTCCGAATTTCTTTATCTGTAAGGTGAGGGAAGATAACTGTTACTCATAAGATACTGTGACTATTAAATAAGAAAATGAGAGAAGCCATATGTTTCCAATACAAGGCCTGACTAACACTGAATGAAGTACTTGTTAAATGTTAGACAAAATTGTTTCCAACCTACCTCCTACCCCCAATTCCCTGCTGTGCGCACACACACACAACACACCCACACACACACACACACGCACCCCAGTCTAGAACAACTCCTTTTATTGAATAGTGACGTATATGACCATGTACCTCTTATTCCTAACATTTATAACTTTCAATTAATTTATTGATTGTTTGATTAATATCTGTCTCCCTTGACTAGATTACGAACTCTGTGGGGTAGTAGCTGTGTAGTTTTGCTCATCGTATTCTCAGTACTTAGTCTGGATTAAGTCAACAATAAATATTTGTCAAGTGTAGAGACAAATGAATGAACTAAAGAAATATTCTATCTCTTCTCAAAACTGCATACTTAATGGTTGAAATGTTTCCTGTAGTATAGTTTTGTCTTTAATCACAAATTAAGTATCAATGACTAGAGAGTAATCTACTGCCAGTAACTTATATAAAACCTGTTTGTCGATAAAAATTGTTTTCAGGTCTTTTGGAATGTTTAAATACAACATTTAAAAAGTATATAATGAATACCTTCATTTTCAATAACATTGGGAAAGGATTACATTAAAACTTTAAGTGAACATTGAAGTCTAGATAAACTATTTTAAGTAATGTTTGATCTCAGCTGTCTAAAAATATACATAAGAAAGAGAACTGAAAGTAAATATACCAGTATGTTATAATAGTAGTGGCTTTCTCTGAGTGGTAGGACTATGATCAATTTTAATCATTTTGTATTTATGCTTATATATTTATATCAGTATAGTTTATACTTTCTTACAGTAAAACATCACTTTTCATTAACAAAAATTATCTTTAAAATTTTCTCAAATATTTCTGGAATTTATAGAGGGAAACTTCATTCATTCATTTATCTAACAATTATTTACTGAGCAACTACAAAGTGCCAACCACTGTTTTAGGCTAAGAGGATGAGATTATAAATAAGCAACAATTCCTGTCTTTGTTGAATTTTCATTTTGATGTATTTGCAGCTACCTGTCTGACTTTGGTTTGAAACTTATCTTCTACATCTGTCGTATTAAAAGTAATGGCAAAAACCACAATTACTTTTGCACCAACCTAATAAAAAGCCATTGATGTCTGCTGTGGTTTGAATGTGTCCCTACAAAATTTAGGTGTTGTCAATATGATAGTATTAAGAGGTGAAATAGGTGGGGTCTTTAAGAGGTGATTAGGCCAGAGGACTGCTCCTTCATTAATGGAATTAAGGTCCTTATAAAACAGGCTTCACCCAGGGTTTGGCTAACTTGCCTTTGTTCTTCTGTCTTCTGCCATGTAAGGAGATAGCAAGAAGACCCTTATCAGACCAAATGCCAGCATCTTGACCCTGGACTTTCCAGTCTCCAGAACTGTAAGAGAAAACAAAACAAAACAAAAGATTTTTAAAATAAATTACCCAGTCTCAGGTATTCTGTTACAGTGGCACAAAATGGAGTAAGACAATGTCACATTAATGTTTTATCATTTTTATCTTGTATTCAATTACAGAAAAAAAGAAAACCAGTGACCACAATTTCCAAACTCTTTGTAATTTTACAAGCTTTTAAATGTTTTTCATACTTTAGAACCCCATCTTTGACTTCTAATGGTAAGCAAAAATGTAATAAGAGGACCCTATTTAAACATTCCTTGAACGGTTACATTTTCTCCTTCAAAGAGTCCATTCATGTAGTATTACTCACTAATATATAGTCTTGCAGTTTGTTCAACTCCTTTTATGTTAAAAATACACAACTGGGCCGGGCGCGGTGGCTCACGCCTGTAATCCCAGCACTTTGGGAGGCCGAGGCGGGCGGATCACAAGGTCAGGAGATCGAGACCACAGTGAAACCCCGTCTCTACTAAAAATACAAAAAATTAGCCGGGCGCGGTGGCGGGCGCCTGTAGTCCCAGCTACTCAGGAGGCTGAGGCAGGAGAATGGCGTGAACCCGGGAGGCGGAGCTTGCAGTGAGCCGAGATCGCGCCACTGCACTCCAGCCCGGGCCACAGCACGAGACTCCGTCTCAAAAAAAAAAAAAAAAAAAAAATACACAACTGATGTGTTACATTTTTCACTGAAGTAGCACCATTATTGTCTGACTCAGTTTCAATAATAAACAATTTTTTAAAAATCTTTATAATCTGATCCTCAGTGAAATTTCATGGCACCCTGCTGTTTCATAAAACCAATTTTAAAGCTACTGATCCAAAAGAAGTTTTAAGCTATCGTGAAACTGATTTCTGAAATGAGTTTTGTTTGTTTTTTTTTTAAGAGATTTCCTGTTTGCTTCTGAAGTTAGTTTGCAAATGAGTTGTTTAGGACTCAGGCTATATTTCTGTGTCTAAGCAGTATTAATACTTGGTGATTAGCTTAAGGAATCAGTTCAAAAAAGGTATTCAGCCCTTCTTACTTGAAGTCAGGCTAATTGAACAACTTGAACCATAACAAACTTCCACTTAACAATATTATTTCTATGGAGGGGTGGCTGGGGACCACATTTTCCCTACCTAAGCAGTAGAAGCTGTGTTTGTTCCTTCTCACCTTACCTTGCTAGGCTGGAACCTGGAGACCAGAAAGTAAGAACGGAAAGGAAGGGATGCTAGTGGTAAATGAGTGATTGTCGGCAGCAGTATTTTTTTAATTCCTTTTGATTACTAAAAGAAGATAGTTCTCTTGGAGGGTTGTTCTTCCTATGGTCAGACTGGAAATCAGCTTTTGCCTTTAGGCTGAGAGACCTTAGTTAAGGATTGTGTTTAAGTCTGTATTGTGATTTGGGAATGGGAGGGAACTTCTGCTGCCTGCCCATTTGTATATAGATAGGTTATTTGAAAGTTGGAGACTGCTTTGATGTTTGCCTGCCTCTCTTAGGAAGCTAATTTCATCAGTCTTTCAGACCAGTCCAACTAATTTTTCCTCCTTCAATCAGTTTTATATATTTAAAGTCTATTTTTAATATTTAAAGACTTGCCATACTGTCTTCTTAGCAAGATGGAAAGTCTATGATTCACTATACGTTAAAATGACTTTTTTTTTAACAATTTAAAAAATAGCATTCTGTGTGTCTTTTTCTAGGCTGGAGATGTGTTCTCTGCTTCTAACCCCTGAATGTTTTGACTGCTACTTAATGGCGCTGTTGCAGACAGATGCCACCTTCAGCTGTTGTAGCACAATTGGTCAGTCTTTGAACAGATCTGAGTTGGGCCCGTTATTGCTGTTTGGACATGTTTAGATTTGAAGTTTCTCCCTTCCATTGTGAGTAGAGCAAGGTTATCTCATACCATAAACCTGTTGAAAAGTGAAAAAGTAGTTAAATCAGATGCCTATTCACCAGTTTGGCTTTTTCACCAAATTGGCCAATATTTTTACTTCATATACAGAGTTTTAAAAATCAGTTGTTGTTCCTTTACTTACAGCCTTTCCTTTGTTGTGTTTTCAACATTGTTTTATAAATCTTCATTTTAAAATTTCTTTTAAAGCTGTTGCCTATGTTTCAAGCCAAAGTCAGACATGTAGAATTATTTACTTCCTCTTCTCTGGGTATTTATTTGTTTTGACATTTAATTCTCATGATGCAACTTTCTTGAGAATTTTTTAAAGAGGGTTTTTTTGGTAAGTTAATTTCCTTTCAGTTCTATGTTATTAAAAAATACATGTAAATATATATGTAATGATTTCAACATAATATATATTATACACCAATATTAGTAGATAATATATTAATATAAATATATGTCCCCTCTCCTCCTTTTTATTTTTTATTTTTTAACTGACACATAATAATTGTACGTAATTATGGGGCACATAGTAGTGTTTCAATTACAATGTGCAGTGATCAGATCAGGATAATTAGCAAATCCGTCATCTCGAACAGTTATCATTTCTTTGTGTTGGAAACATTCAGTTTCCTCTCTTCTAGCTATTTGACAATATGTAATATTGTTAACTATAGTTATACTACAGTGCTATGGAATGCTAGAACTTATTCTGCTTATCTAGCTATAATTTTGTATACTTTAGCAGATCTCTTCATATTCCCCCCTTTCCCCCTACTCTTCCCAGCCTTTAGTAACCTCTCTTCTAACTTTTACTTCTATGAGATCAGCTTTTTTTTTTAGCTGCCACATATGAGTGAGAACATATGATATTTAACTTTCTGTTCCTGGCTTATTTTACTTATCATAAATTCAGTTCCATCCATGTTGCTGTAAATGACAGGATTCCTTTTTTATGGCTGGATAGTGTTCCATTGTGTGTATATAACACATTTTAAAAATCCATTCATCCTCTTTTTTTTGATACCAACTTTTCCTAGTCTTATGTGCCAAGATGTTCTCAAAGCCTTGCAGAAATCATAGCTGTTATTCATTCATACATAGGTTCTACAGGTGTTTGTTGAAAGCTAGCTCTGTGCAAAGAAGCGTGCTAAGCAAAAAGGACAAAGACACTAAGTCCTAGAGAGACTTGCTGTTTAGTGGAGGAAACAGAGAAGGAAGCCATTGTTATGTTTTCAGTATTCATCCCGTCACTTTTTATAGCTCTGAACTTCACACATTGGAGTATGATTACAGCCTGCGATATATGGCCATATCCCAGGGTATGCAGGAACACATAGAATAAATTGTGACATATCTTCCTGAAATTTAGAATCGGGGGAATGGGAGGCAGGGATGAGGAGGAGGTAGGTAATTTAGCTGGTAAGTAATGAAAAGCATTATTTTAGGTTAAAAATAAGCATAGCTCTATTAGGGAATAAGATTTTTAAATTTGACATAAAAAAATTCTCCTACTTGTGGCCATCTAGTCACAGGCTCGTCATCATATTATCCCCTGTGGAAGGAGTTCACTCCTCTCAGAGGTTAGAGGTCCTCTGGGAAAGATTTTGTAGCAGCCCTTCTATCTGTTCTAATAAACCTGGTTGTGTGAGAAGGTGCCTGCCTTTTCAGAGCACAGCCTTGGTATTTCCTATGCAGTCACTACATTTTAACAGTAATCCTTTAAAAATACTTTCACTACTTTTGTTAACTAAACCCACCGTGCAATACTGTGGTGCAGATCTCAAGACGAGTAAACAAGGGAGGTGGAGGAATGAATGTCTCAGGAAGGTGGCTCCTCAGATTATTCACCTGTGGTAAACTGCCTGCACCACATACAAGCAGGGTCAGTTGAAGGTAGCTGAATGTTTATTGAGGCCTTTGTGATCTTGGAACACAAAAGATAAAGGGAGGGCATTTGTGAAGGTCATTCTTGTCACTGTTTCAGTGAATGTTGACAGCAAAAATATTGCATTAGATTTTTGTAAGCTTGTAAATGTAATATTTTTACTTATGTTCCAAAGTATATGAATTATTGAAGGTTGAGGCATTAGTTTTTCATTTAGAGCAAAGGACAGAATACACTTTTTTTCAGTCCATACAGGTTTAAAATCAAATTCTTATTTTCAGTTAGAGTTCTTCCATATCGTGCCTCAGATTTATTTATTTCAGAAACATGTATTATCTACTCTGTATAATATTCCATGCCAGACACTGGAGAAACAGATAAGGCAATGATCTCATTCTCAAGGAGCTCGCAGACCGGTGGGCAAGATAAACAGGCAGTTACGGTATATACTCATAAGTGCCATGCAAGAGAATTCTGTAAAAGCTTTCGATGGTTGGGGATGAGGGGACACAGAAAGGGAGTAGTCGGGGTAGGCTCTGTAGAAGAGTAATGCCTCAGCTGGCTCCTGAAACCTGACTAAGGAGAGGCCAGTTGAAGAAGTGAGAGATAAGGTGCTCTGGTCAGAGAGATTAGCATGTGCAAAAGTACAGAATCATGAGATTTACTGTGTTTGAAGAACTGTAAGTAAGTTGAACTCAGTATCATTGGAGACATAGATAGAGATGAAATCTGAAATGGAATTATATGCCATGTGAAGAATCTGGATTTTATTTTGAAAGTTAGGGGTGAACCTATCAAGGGTTATATCATCATCAGATCTGCATTTTGGAAAGACTGCTCCAGTGTAGAGAATAGGCTAGAAGGTGGCAAAGGCATTGAGACAGAAAGGAGGCTATTGTTCTAATCCGGGAGAGACATGGTGAGGAGCTGTTTTGATGGGATTGGGAGTGAGGTTGAAGATAGGGGATAGATTTGACAGTTTCTAGGATGTAGAATATTCAGAACTTGACAAGAGGTTAGTAAGGGTGTCAGAGGAGCCTAGCTAGGCACAGACTTGCAGGTGTCTGCACTGGACAACTGGAGGTATAATAAGGCCTTCGTGGAGATAGGGAATATAAAAGGTGGTAGCGTAGTGCAATGGGTTTGGGGACGGTGATGAGTTCAGCCTTTTTGTTTTTGTTTTTTTTAGAGATGGAGTCTCGCTCTTGTTGCCCAGGCTGGAGTGCAATGGCGCAATCTCGGCTCACTGCAACCTCTGCCTCCCAAGTTCAACTGATTCTCCTGCCTCAGCTGCCCGAGTAGCTGAGACTACAGGCATGCACCACCACGCTCAGCTAATTTTGTATTTTTAGTAGAGACTGGGTTTCTTCATGTTGGTCAGGCTGGTCTCGAACTCCTGACCTCAGGTGATCTGCCCGCCTCGGGCTCCCAAAGTGCTGGGATTACAGATGTGAGCCACTGTGCCCGGCTGAGTTCAGCTTTTTATTTTTTATTTTTTGATTCGAGATGTCTGTGTGACATCAAGATTAAATATTTTAAGCAGATAGAGAAATAGGCCTCAGATTCAGGAGAAAGGACTGAGATGTAATTACAGGTTTGGTCAGTGATGAAAGAATGAGATCATTCAGAGTGATCTAGATCTAGATACTCTCTTATGTTTTCTTCTAGATGTTTTTTAGTCTTATATGTTAAATTTAAATTTAGGTCTGTGATCCATTTTGAGTTACTTTTTGTTAAGGGTATGAGGTTTGTGTCTGGAGTCATTTTGTTTTCTTTCTTTTTTTTGCATATGGATGTCCTATTAGTTCATCATCACTTGGTGGAAAGACTATCCTTTCTCCACTGAATTGCCTGTGCTCCCCCCCTTTTTTTTTTTTTTTTAAGGCAGGTTCTCACTCTGTCACCCAGGCTGGAGTGTGGTGGTGTAATCACGGCTCAGTGCCAGTATCCTTGGCTCAGACGGCCCTCCTGTCTTAGCCTCCCAAGTAGCTGGGATCACTGGAATGTGCCACTATGCCTGGAGATATATCTATATCTATCTATCTATCTATCTATCTATCTATCTATCTATCTATATATATATATATATATTTGTTTTTGTAGGAATAGAGTCTCCCTGTGTTGCTTGGGCTGGTCTTGAACTCCTGGGCTCAAGCAATCCTCTTGCCTTGGCCTCCCAGAGTGCTGGGATTACAGGTGAGAGCCACCATGCCTGGCCACTTCTTTGTTAACAATAAGTTGACCATATTTTTATCAGTCTATTTCTGGGCTCTCTATTCTGTTCCATTGATATGTGTATCTGGCCTTTCACCAATATTATGCTGTATTGATTATGATAGCTTTATAGTGAGTCATGAAAACAGTATGACTGTTCTAGGTCTTTTGCCTTTCCATATAAAATTTTGAATCAGCTTGTTGATACTTACAAAATAGCTTTCCAGGATTCTAATTGGAATGTTGAACTTAACAGATGGGAAAAATGAACACTTTACTAGTATTGAGTCTTCCAATCTATGAGCATTGAGTATTTCTCCACTTATTTGGATCTTGGATTTCTTTGATCAGAGTTTTGTAGTTTTTGGTGTATAGAGTCTGTACATATTTTGTTGGATTTATACCTATTTTATTTTTTATTGTAATTTTTTAAATTTCAAATTCCAATTGTTCATTGATGGTCTATAGGAAAGCAATTCACTCTTGTATATTAACTTTGTATCCGGCAACCTGCTCAACTCCCGTATTAGTTCTAGGAGTTCGTTGTTTTTTATAAATTCCTTGGGATTTTCTGTGTACATCATTGTGTCATCTGTAAGTTGAGACAGTTGTATTTATTCCGTTTTTTTTTTTTTTTTAATCTGTATGGCTTTTACTTTTCTTGCCTTATTGTCCTGACTAGAACTTCCTGGACTATGTTGAGTAAGAGTGATGAGAGTAAATACTCTTTCCTTCTTCCCAATCTTAAGAGGAAAGCATTCCATCTTTCACCATTAAGTATAAAAACAGCTGTAGGTTTTTGTAGAAGTTTTTCATTAAGCTGAGGTAACTCCCACCCTGTTCTTTTTTTTCTGAAAGTTTTTAAAAATCATAAATCAGTGTTAAATTTACTGATATGGTTTTCTGCATTGATTAATATGAACATATGGTTTTTCTTCCTTAGCCTGTTAAAATGGTAGATTATATTGATTGATTTTCAGATGTTGAACCAGCCATGCATTCCTGGAATAAATCCCCCTAAATCATGATATATAATGCTTTTTATACATTGTGGAATTCTGTTTGCTAATATTTTGCTTAGGATTTTTGCCTCCATTATCATGAGGACTGTATTTTTCTTTTTTTGTACTGTCTTTGTCTGGTTTTGGTATTAGGCTAATACTAGCTTCATAAAAATAATTGAAAAATTTTCCCTCCTTTCTTATTTTCTGGAAAATACTATGTAAAATCGGAGTTAATTCTTTAGATGTTTGGTGGAGTTATCCAGTGAAAGAAACTGGATTTGGAAATTTATTTTGGGGGAGTTTTTAAAAATCACAAATTCAGTTTTCTTAATAGTAATAGGACTATTCAAGTGATATATTTCATAGTAGGTGAGTTATGGTGGGAATTGACCCATTTTGTCTAACTTGTCAAATGTATAAGTATAGAATGTTCACAGTATTCCATTATTATCTTTTGGTCGTTGCAGGGGTTTTTTTTTTGCAATAATCCTCTGTTTCATTCCCAATAAATATTGGTAATTTATGTCTTCTCTTATTTTCCGTGTCAGTCTTGATAGAGGTTTTTCCATTTTTTTTCTTTTCAAAGAACCAGCACTTGGTTTCACTGATTTTCTTTTACTCTTTTGTTTTTCTGTTTTCAAATTCATTGATGTTTGTTCTTTATTATTTTCTTCCCTCTGCTTGATTCTCAGTTTATACTGCTCTTCTTTCCCTAGGCTCTTGAAGTAGAATTTTGGATCATTTATCTGAATTTTTTATTTTTTTAATGTATGCATGCAGTGTTATAAATTTCCCTCTCAGCACTGCTTCAGCTGTGTTCCACAAATTTTGATATGTTGTATTTTCATTTTCATCCTATTCAATGTATTTTTTAAATCTCCCCAATACCTCCTCTTTTACTCATGAATCATTTCTGAGTGTGGTGTTTAGTTTGCAAATGTGTCCAGGCTTCCACTTTCCTATTATCTTTCTATTATTTATTTTTAGTGTGATTTTATTTTAATCAGAGAACACATACTTTGCATGATTTTTGTTCTTTTAAATATATTCAGATTTATTTTATGGCCATGATGTATTCTGTTTTGGTATATATTCCCTGAGCATGCTAAAAGGATGTGTATTTTCTTATTAGGTGGAGTATTTTATAAATGTTGATTACATCCTGATGGTTTATAATATTGTTGAGTTCCTCTACATCTTTGCTGATTTTCTGTCTAGTTGTTCTAGCAATTGTTGAGAGAGGAATGTTGAAGTCTCTTACTATAATTATGAATTTGTTTATTTCTTCTTTCAGTACTATCAGGTTTTCCTTCATATATTTTACAGCTCTGTTTGGTGGATGTGCATTTGGGATTGCTATATCTTCTTGGTGGGTTTAACTTTTTATCATGATATATAATGTCCCTCCTTGTCTCTGGTAATTTTCTTTGCTCTGAAGTCTACTTTATTTGATATTAATGCAACAATTCCTGCTTTTTCAAAAAATGTAGTAAAACAACAATTATGGTAAATAACTTCTACCACTTTTTCATTGTCCTCAAAATCGCTCCTTTGGCTTCATAGTTACTTGTTGGTGGCGTGAGTACTTTTACAAGTAGGTTTGGTAGATTTGCTGAGTTGTTGTTGGAGACGAGAAATAGCAAAAGGTCATCTGCTATTTTTATGTTGCAATTTTTTTAAAAAAATTATTATTTATTTAGTTTTTGAGACAGGGTCTCACTCTGCCACCCAGACTGGTACAATCACAACTCACGGCAGCCTTCTGTGCTCAAACAATCCTCCTGCCTAAGCCTCCCAAGTAGCTGGGACTATAGGTGCATGCCACCATGCCTGGCTAGTTTTTTTTTTTTTTTTTTTTTTAATAGAAACAGTGTCCCACTATGTTGCCCAGGCTGATCTCAAACTCCTGGGCTCACACTAATCTCCTTCCTCAGCTTCCCAAAGTGCTGGGAGCATAGGCAGGAGCCACCGTGCCCGGCCTGCAATTTGAAATGATGCACACTCTGTAAATTGAGGATATATTATTTTAAAAATTTATGCTAGTTTGGGCTGAGTGCGGTGGCTCACACCTGTAATCCCAGCACTTTGGGAGGCTAAGGCAGGCAGATCACGAGGTCAGGAGATCAAGACCATCCTGGCTAACACGGTGAAACCCTGTCTCTATTAAAAATACAAAAAATTAGCCAGACGTGGTCACAGGCGCCTGTAGTCCTAGCTGCTCAGGATACTGAGGCAGGAGAATCGCTTGAACCCGGGAGGCGGAGCTTGCAGTGAGCCGAGATTGCACCACTGCACTCCAGCCTGGGCGACAGAGGGAGACTCCATCTAAAAAATAAAAATTATGCTAGTTTGTCACATATATGGTTAACAGTTCATTTGTTTTTAAGTTAAAATCAAGGAAGCGACACCAAGAATTCCTGTTTTAATTTAATCATTGTAGTGAAACACCTGATGTAATTTGCTGGCGTTACCCCAAGAGTCCTTGGACAGTATGTACACAAAGAATGAGAATGGCACAACTAAAACGATACATTCATAGTAACTTTCCCATATTTAACAACTAAATTGACAGAGAAATCAAAAGTCCAAACAATAAATGAAACCTTTTAATCCTTCCTCAACCCCAGTAATTTATTACTCCCCCTAAAAAATCCTCAGTCCTAATACTTTTCTGCCTAATTTATTCAAAAACGTGTATTTAAATATAAGAAAAAGGAATGTCATATAAAGGAGAAGAGACTTGCCAAACTAGATTTTTTCTCTTGTGAAAGAAGGGAGAGTTGGGGGTTGTGGTGGGGGTCATTGTTGCTTAACATTTATTAGTGCTGTAGTTGAAGACTAGCAATTCAAATAATAATCTCTAATCTCATGATTGAAGTTTTCATGCTAAAGATAATACTGTACTTGGTATCAGTAGGCCATCTCTTTCCAGGTAGTTGTTTCCCCAGTCGTGGTTCCTAAGTGAGCTCAGCCATCCACATTCTCTCACTGTCCTTCATTTGTCTGATGGTACATACACATTTGTGAAATCCCAGCCACAGCTGTGTTGCAGTCTGTGGCCAGGAAATAATCCCCCTCAACTGTGCCTTCTCCTCTCTCCCATCCTGCTTCCTTTTCAGAGTTGAAGCCACAATAATTCACTTGACTAACTTATTTTCTATATGAACAAGACTCTAGTTAGGAAAATAGAAAAATCAACAAGGTAAAAAACTGAATTGGTAGCTAAAAGAACTCTTACTAGAAAATTTGTAGTTTATGAAAATACTGGTTCTCATTTCTAGTAACTCATTTCGCTATTTGGGTTAGCAAGTTTAGAATCTACAAATGTAAGTCATTTTTATATATTTTGGTGACTTAGGGATTTTAATCCCAGTGATGGAACTATGACCTCTCCACTTGAGATGTTTTAGCAGTGCTTCTCAAGATAAAGATAGCCAGTGCTTGCTGGCAGTACTCAGTAAGAAAAGATACCAGACAGGTCTGTGATTTGCAGATTTGATGTTCTTGCTTCCAAATTGTCTTAAATTGGACCTCATCTTGAACTGAAAATCGTGAAATACAATGATGACACTTGGACATTAATAGTTACTATTTGTAAAAGTAAAGGGAAATTACAGAAAATTCTCAGGTAATCATGTTTGAGAATGTAAGATGGTATGGTTAATAAGCTATTATGACTTAAATGTTTTATGCAGCATATACAATTTATATTCCACACAAATTTGTGAAGTAGGCAAAATGTATCTTTGGTCATGGTCTTCCCTGCCCTCTGTAGTATCCGTTCCTTGCCCTCAGGCACAGAGCCTCTTCTTTCTTCTGTCTTCTGTCTTCTTTCTTCTTCTTCTTCTTTCTTCTCCTTCCTTCTCCTTCTCCTCCCTCCTTCTTCTTCCTCCTCTGACTTCTTCTTTTTCTCTTCTTCTTCTCTTTCTCCTCATCCTCTTCCTCCTCCTCCTCCTTCTTCCTTCTTCTTCTCCTTCTTTCTTCTTCCTCCTCCTCCTCCTTATTCTTACCCACTTCTTTTCTTCTTCTCTTCTTCTTGTCCTCCTCCTCCTTCCTTCTTCCTTCTTTTCCTCTTCATTCTTCTCCTTCCTCCTCCTCTTGCTCTTCTTCTTCCTTTCTTTCTGCCCCAGTTGGCCATCAAAATCTGTTCTTAGGGAAGTAGCTGATCCCTACAATGGAATTACCTCGTTCATATACTTATGCAAATTTAACTATTCTTGCTTATCAAAAATTTCTTAATATAGGGCAGAAAATATTTTAAATATAAATTGCATAGGCAATTCTGTCCCACATCCCACTTAGAGAGCATATGCCCCTAAGTGAGTGTGAAATGAGAAACAGAAATGTGTTGTATTCCCTTTGGCCTTGAATTCCTGCTTGCTTCTCTTAGAGTCAACATCTCATTGTGCTGTGGGTAATTCAGGTGCTAAAGACTTGTGTTTGTTGTTGTTGTTGTTGTTGTTTTTGTTTGTTTTTTGGTTTTTGGGTTTTTTTGAGACGAGTCTTGCTTTGTCTCGCCCAGGCTGGAGTGCAGTGGCACGATCTCAGCTCAGCTCACTGCAGCCTCCGACAACTGGGTTCAAGCAGTTCTCCTGCCTCAGCCACCCAAGTATCTGGGACTATAGGTGTGTGCCACCACACCTGGCTAATTTTGTATTTTTAGTAGAGACAAGGTTTCACTATTTTGGCCAAGCTGGTCTTGAACTCCTGACCTCAAGTGATCTGCCCGCCTCAGCCTCTCAAAGTGCTGGGGTTATAGGCATGAGCCACCGTGCCCAGCTGACTTGTGCTTTTTTATACAAAGCCCCTAAATACCAGTGACTCCAACTAGTGCTAGAAAATAAAGTCATCTATTCTAATGCTGCAGGACAAAATGTCTACTTTGGCCTTACTTAAGAAGTGGACTGTCAGTTCTAGCATGGAGCCATCCAGAAGAGATTTTCAAGAATACTCATATAGACATGATTTTGACCTTAAATGCCTACCTAAGGTTTGAATCTATTATATTGCTTAATGATTTTTCTCTTTTTCAGGGTACTTGCATGTTAACAAAAGATAATGGAATTAGTCAACTTATAGAATTATAGGCATCATTGAACATCAACTAAATATGTAAATGGAAGATGACTAGGTATCATTTTACTATTTTTATCTCAGGAAGAATTTGGGTGACAAGTTTCTATGCCTTTTTTTTTTTTATAATAGCCTTCTGAAATTATACCAAGCAAGCAGCCATATACTCTAGCAAATAAGGCCAGCCCTGATTTTATTGATGATTGTCCAAGTTTCTAAAAACTATAATATGATAAATATCTCAACATTAAAACCATATATTTTCCTTCTGGTTCTCAATTTCTTCATCTATAGAATGAAAGTATCAATACTTAGATGCTCCAAATCTATTCTAGCTTCACCCAACTTATAATTGTTTTAGCTCTGAAATTCTGTAATTATTACATCACATTGGACTAGATACAGAATATATTAATAATTGCATTGTTTAATGGAGGAAATTTTAACATCTTGGTATATTTCAGAATCATCCCCGTGAATTAAGGTTGCTTTAATTATTGCTATACAAAGATACTAATTAGTGGAGTATTATGGTTTCTACGGCCTGGTAATGTTTCCTAGGTGAAATAAAAACATACTTCTTTTCTGTGCCCTAAATTCCAATTTAAAAGGATAAGAGAAAAAACAAGATTTTTATAACCTTGATGGACATTTTAGCTAAGATTTTGATTTGAAAAGTACATTTTAATAGAAAATAGTAGTGCAATATTGTTGCATCACAGAGTCTTAAATAGCATGGTTCATAAGTGAGGTAACTTGTTTTTCTGGACTTATGGCCCATTGGGGAGGGAAAGATTGTCTTTACTACTTAGAATGTTTTCATGCCTTTTTACGCTGTATCAGGAATATAACAGCTATATTTTGGCAGCACATTATTGGCACAGGCCCTGTAGAAAAAGACAAGGGACCTTGATCGGTAAGTTTCCTAACTGAGGTGCTGAACCAAAGCCAAAGAAAGTTTTTAAACATCTGTAAACCTTTTTGTTAGTACTGATGGGGCAGTATGCCTATTTTTCTCTCTCAGATTTATGACTTTTATTATTTTACTGTAATTATTGTAAGAGCATTTTTTATTAGGCTAGAAAGAGAGCTGTAAGTGAACATATGATACTTTACTAATGGGGAACAGGTGAGAATAATAGCTCAACTGGAAACAAGAAAGCTAAAATTGTGGTAGCACTTCCTCCAGGTATTTAACTGAGGCTTAAGCAGAGTTGTCTGAAAGTTAACAGGAAAAGAAACTGCTTGTGAAGTGTTAAAAACCACAACCTAAGAAAAAAAATTTTATCATATCATATTATAGTGTATTAAGAACTACCTGTCACAGTTAATCTGGGTTAGTAGTATTTGATAAATACACTTTCCCTCAAACCTCAGATAAAAACAAAAAGCACTAGATCCCAGCATCAGAAATTGGTTCATTTCTTTTTCATTCTCCTGGAGCCAAGTGTGTAATAATAGTTGTGCCATGCCATCTTTCTATTAGGCAAAGAATGATGGTTAAGCTTTCCATTCCTCACAAAAGGACTACAGTCTAAAGTTAAAATTCATATTAATTATTTGAAACTCTGAACTTACTTTCTCACTCAGAGAAATCCTAAAGCCAACTCACAAATGCTGATTTTAACTGCATAGGTTTGCTGAACTATAAAGCTGGAAGCAGAAATGACATTTAGATTCTACTTTAGCAATGTTTCTATGAAAAAAACTAAATTTTAACTGAGAATTCCAGCAACACTCCCTCCCTCCCCATTCTAATGACTCCTCTCTTCCCTAAGTGTACATTGGTAGGAAAAGGTCCTAATAAGAGGCTGGAAGAGGGTGGGGCCTAGAATTGGAAAAGAATGGTGGGGAGTCTTGAGGGTTTCTGAAAGTCTTTGATTTTAACAATGCAAAGGGCAGATACAATAAAGAGGGCAATCACTATGCTCTAGAAGTTACAGAAGTTTAGTAATAAGCTTGTCCCTATTATTAATATGTTACAGAGGGCCAGGTGCAGTGGTTCACGCCTGTAATCCCAGCACTTCAGGAGGCTGAGGCAGGAGGATCACTTGAGGCCCGGAGTTTGAGACCAGCCTAAGTAACATAGCAAGACTCCATCTCTACAAAAATAAAAATAAAAATAAATTAGCTGGGTGTGGTGGCATGCACCTGTAGTCCCAGCTACTGGGGAGGCCAAGGTGGGAGGATCACTTGAGCCCAGGAATTTGAGGCAGCAATGCACTATGATTGAGCCTGGGCAACAGAGTGAGACCTCTTCTCAAAAAAAATAACAAGTTCTAAGGCTATATGAAGCCCAGTAAGAGTCAATGAATGTGTTCTTTTCCTTTTCCCTTTTTTTTTTCTCTGCTGAGTAGTCACATCTTTGCCTTTGTCCCCGAGAGTCCTCAACACCTTATTTCCTAAATTTCCAGTACTAAGGTTCTTCCTACCACTCCATATGTCAGCTTTCCCCCAACCTTTTATACTCAGTCTTTTACTTCAATCCTGTAAGAAAATTTGGGACCACACAGGTGTAGTGTACAAATTAACAGAGGAAAATTTAATGTACATTTCTTTTTTTTTTTTTTTTTTTTTTTAGACTGTCTCTCTCTTTCCCCCGCGCTGGGGTGCAGGCCGCGGCTCGGCTCACTGCAAGCTCCGCCTCCCGAGTTTACACCATTCTCCTGCCTCAGCCTCTCGAGTAGCTGGGACTACAGGCACCCGCCACCTCGCCCGGCTAGGTTTTTTTTTGTATTTTTTAGTAGAGACAGGGTTTCACCATGTTAGCCAGGATGGTCTCGATCTCCTGACCTCGTGATCTGCCCATCTCGGCCTCCCAAAGTGCTGGGATTACAGGCTTCAGCCACCGCACCTGGCCTAATGTACATTTCTTAAAATGCCTGACTTAGCTCTCTGAAGTTAGGGGTCTGTTTTATTCAGCATCTAACACACACTAGATGCTCAGCAGACATTTGTTGAGTGAGAAATGAACAAATGAATGCTGTTTTGGGGTCAGTTCTTTTTTGGAATTGAACTTGAGGATGAAGAAGCAAAATGGACCCTAGAATGGGTAGGGGTAAAAGACAGGTTAGGAATATGATGTGAACTCTAGCAGTGGTGGGGCAGCTGAATGAATCCTCTTGCCCCCTTTCTTACCGTAAGTTGAGGAAAAAACCTATTAAGAAAATAAGTGAAATTGAAATTCAGATTTCATTTTCTCTGTATTATTTAGGATGAGATTAGGCTGCCAGTGACAGAAACCCTGATATAAAAGTTCTTAAATAGGAAAGTTTATTTTTCTTCCTTGTAAATAAAGGCCATACAGGACTGGTTTAGCAGCTCCATAATCATCAGGAACTCAAATCCCTTCTCTGTTGTTCCAACAGCATCAAGATGTGGCTTCTGTCTCTAAGACAGCTCCAGCTCTGGCCATCACATCCACATTTCAGACAGAGGAAGAATTTACTGGGAGAATAAGCATATGCTTTCTCACTTTAGTGACATTCACTGTGCACACTCCCATTCCCTTTTATATCTCACTGGTCAGAGCTTAGTAATTTAGTAACTCACACCCAGCTTCAAGGAAAGCTGGATAATATGGTCTTCATTCTGAGTGGTAATGTGCCCAGCTAAAGATTTGAGCTTTTATTAACCGTGGAAGAAGGAGAGAATAGATGCTAAGGACAACTACACATTTCTACGATGTTGATCAGTAAATTTTCTTGAAAATGTATCAATAATGAAAGATACTCAGAATTGATAAATAAGAGATAATATTCAATATTGTATTTAAAATACAGATTCTATAATATATAAAATCAGTGAGGGTAGATTGTACTTAATACTAAATTATTTACAGATACTTAGTAAATGTTGTTTTACTATTTAGTAAAATTTTGGTATTTGTAATGGTATAATTAAATAATTTAGTAAATACTAAATTATTTATAGATACTTAGTAAATGTTGTAATTGAGAGAAGTAATTATACCATTACAAATGCCAAATTTTTAAAAATACATAAATACCTAATAATTTTTATCTTAAATACATATTATTCAAGTCCAAAACACAAAGAGGAGGAGTAAAATCAGGGGTGTTTCAAAAATGCTGTGCTAAATAATTAATTTATATTCCAAGTAAGACAGGACAGTTGGTTCAATGTACTGTAGCTCTTACGAGGTAGGTCCCACAACTAATATTTACTGACCACCTACTATTAACCACTCGCTGTGCATGGTTTCATGTAATCCTGTGGCTCTCTAAGACTGCTGTGTTATCATGCCCATTGTATGGGTGAGGACATTGAGGCTAAGAGAGATTTAATTTATCCTTGTATCCCAGGTTGTTAGGCTCTAATGCTGATGCTTTGAGCCTTGCCTCCGCTTCTTTACAAATGCTTAAGTCCATCTGATTGTCAATCTTATCACTAACAGAAACATGGCTGGAATCAGTTATGAGAGGCACTGTTAACTAAAAGCTTGTTCTTAATTTATTATAAATATTTCTCCTGTCCAGATGGCAACCGGAATCCAGCATTTTGGCACTGTCATACAGTAACTTGCCTGTTTCTAGCAGTTTTCATATTATCAAATTTTGTTCTTAGAACTATCCTATGAAGTATGGCCCCTCCCATTTTACAAATGAAAATCTAAGGCATGAGGAGATAAAATAATGTGCTGGGGTTGCAATCTAGATCTCAGTTTTACAAAGTTCAGATTCTTTCTACTTAATTGTGCTACCTTAAGCGCTGAAGATAATTGCAGAGGGACATTGTGGAATAAAAACAGCTGGAGGCATCCTGTCTAGAAGTGAACAGGTTTTAAATAAAAATAACCTTATCATCCTATTGATAAGCATCTCCATCAAAACCACCTCTGACAATGCCACCTTTGCTTATATTTGTTTGGGTATAAAGTTAGAAGCAAGAGGCTTCTTGGGAAATAAATTTTTTTCTTCTAATTAATAATCAGTTTTTAACAGTCTGCCTTCTTACATTTACTTAAATTTACTTCATTTCATTTCCACCGGCATCACTGGTTTATATCCTTGTGACTTCTTAACCAGACCACTGCACTGTCTTTGGCTTTAAGTCTGTCTTTAGCTTCTCCCTACAACTCAGACTATCCTAGAGGTTTCTTTTCGTCTTCCAAAATCACAGCTCAATCACCTCATGTTCCTGCTTGCAACAGTTTTAATAATCCCTTGACTTTTTCCCCTACTCTGAATCCATAGCATTGCCTGTACCTTTAACGTAATTTTACCTCATGGGTTTTTTTAAATTGGATTATAAGGTTCCTTAGGGCTGGAATTATGATTCATCTTTGTATACACTGAAATACCTGTGTGGGTTCTTGCAAAGCACTGTGCTCTCAAATGACAGTTGTTGAATTCTTTGTTCCCTTTTAGCAGAAGAAAAAATTGTTTTTTAAAAAACTATAGCCTATTGTCCTCAAGTGATGGTTATAAAAGGTATATCTTCCTATCTTAGCTCTGACCCTGATCCAGTCCTCCGCTTCATTAAGGGGCTTGGGTAGACAAAAGAAAAGAAGGCTTGGAATATCTCCATCACTGAGACAAGAGGCCATCGTCCAATTTATATTCTTCCATATTAGCATGATTATATATGTATCTGTCTTCTTACCTTTTCTTCCCCCCGCCCCCCGCCCCGCCCCCCCCCCAGATGAAGTCTTGCTCTGTCGCCCAGGCTGGAGTGCAGTGGCCCAATCTCGGCTCACTGCAACCTCCGCCTCCTGGGTTCAAGCAATTCTCCTGCCTCAGCCTCCCCAGTAGCTGGGATTACAGGCATGCACCACCATACCCGGCTAATTTGTTGTATTTTTAGTAGAGACAGGGTTTCACCATGTTGGTCAGGCTGGTCTTGAACTCCTGACCTTGTGATTTGCCCGCCTCGGCCTCCCAAAGTGCTGGGATTACAGGCGTGAGCCACTGCGCCCAGCCTTACCTTTTCATATACAGGGTGAGCACCCCTAATCCGAAATGCTCCAAACTCTGAGACTTTTTTTTTTTTTTTTTTTTTTTTGAGGCGGAGTTTCACTCTTGTTGCCCAGGCTGGGGTGCAATGGCATGATCTCGGCTCACCGCAACCTCCGCCTTCCAGGTTCTAGTGATTTTCCTGCCTCAGCCTCCTGAGTAGCTGGGATTACAGGCCTGCACCACCACATCTGGCTAATTGTTTTGTATTTTTAGTAGAGATGGGGTTTTTCCATGTTGGTCAGGCTGGTCTCCAACTCCCGACCTCAGGTGATCCATGGGAAATTCCACACATAAGTACTTAACACAAACTTTTATTTATGCACAAAATTATTTACAATATTGTATAAAATTACCTTCAGGAGGCCGGGCACGGTGGCTAAAGCCTGTAATCCCAGCACTTTGGGAGGCCGAGACGGGCGGATCACGAGGTCAGGAGATCGAGACCATCCTGGCTAACCCGGTGAAACCCCGTCTCTACTAAAAAATACAAAAAACTAGCCGGGTGAGGTGGCGGGCGCCTGTAGTCCTAGCTACTCGGGAGGCTGAGGCAGGAGAATGGCGTAAACCCGGAAGGCGGAGCTTGCAGTGAGCTGAGATCCGGTCACTGCACTCCAGCCTGGGCGACAGAGCAAGACTGCGTCTCAAAAAAAAAAAAAAAAAAAAATTACCTTCAGGATATGTGTATAAGGTGTATATGAAACATAAATGAATTTCATGTTTGGACTTGGGTTCCATCCGTAATTTCATTATATATATGCAAATATTTCAAAACCTGAAATACTTCTGGTCCCAAGCATTTGGTATAGGGGATACTCAGCCTGTAATCTTAGGGGAAGTTAATCCCTAAATCTGTTTCCTGACTATATACTTCTTTTTGCTTCCTCTAAATCACCCATTATGTACCAAGGGATTTCAATGCTGGAAAAAGATGGGCCATTTCCTACCCTGGGAGCTTTCAGCCTAATAAGGGAGACTGGCTAGCTCACTGGAAATTATAGTGCTCAGAGATAAGTGCTGCCACAGAGGAAATTTTCAAAGGAGGAGATCTAACTCAGACCAGGAGGGGTCAGGGAAGGGTTCTTCAAGGCAATGACTTCTAACTTCAGGCCAAAGATGAGGGGTGGGCCATGATTAGAGGGGAAAGACTTGAACTTAGAGGGAAGAGCACATACACAAGTCTAGGAGTGATTCCAGCAGGTGGACTTTTGGTGGTGGTGTGAGGCTGGAGAGGAGGTGGAATGGTAGCACTACCTCTTCCACTGAAGTGCACATATTTAATTTGCCTTGAGCTCCTCATGCACAGTCACTGCTTTCACTCCTTTATATCACTGCTGAGAAATCTTTTAGGGCTCCTTTATTACCCCTTGCCGTATCTAATCACTTCTACTGATTTTATAGATTACCTAAAACTGACCGTTTCCCACTACTAACTCACTCATCTCCTGCCAGAGCCAGGGAAATCTCTTAACTGTCTCTTGAGTTCATCCAGTTTATTCTCTCCTCTATGTCATTCCCCTTTACCCATCTTTTAAGCCTTTACTGACTCCCTACTTCTGGATATTTGCAGTTGGTGGTGTATAATTTAATACAAAATTACACGTTGCCTAGAAGTGTTCTCTAATTGTTTCTGAGTATTTTATGATCAACTGGATTGTAAGCCCCCTAAGAGCGGCTCTGAAGCTGCATTTTAAACCGTTGAGTGGTGGAAAGCAAAGGGCACTGGACCTGAAGTCAGAGCAGACCTGCATTGGACTTGTAGCTCTGCCACTTGTCAGTTGTGTGACGTTTCTTCATGGGTAATACAGGAATAATGAGATACATCTTACAAGATTGTTGTAAGAAATTGTACAAGTCATTCTATGGGAAATTAATTTGTAGACCATAAAACCCTACATACATCTTACATTTTATTCTGTAGTCCCTAGGTAGAACCATAATCATTTCTTAATGTGAGATTTTTATGATTCCTTTCCAGACCTTAGAATCTTGAAGATTCCAGACTTATTTTTTTCCTTTGTGACATATTTTTCTCTAAGCCACATCCCAGCTATTTTTATTCTTCCTCTTTTTCACCTATTCTCACTGCATCCTTAAACTTATGGATAAAGTAACTTTAGGCAGCTGAGCATAGAATATTTTGAGACATGAGAAGTTCAGGTGCCTCATCTATTGATACACTGGAGAAATCTTCTACTGTCTTTTCCCCTTGGTATACTCTGCATGCATAGGAAGAAACTTACTACTAGCAATCTATACCTTTACATAAATGCTCTGGACATAGAGCCTTGATCATGCTTTTGTGGGCATTCACAGTCCTTAGAAATTTATTTGATATTCTTGCTTTTCCAGAACCATTCTTTTTATTCTTGATTGTCATATCTCTCCTTAGACCAGATTCTTAGATCGGGGGGGTCCTAGCAATGGCTTTCTTGTTAGGTACTAAAGTGCTGATTTTGAGGGTTCAGAGCTAGGGATCTTGCTTATACTAATGCAGGACTAGAGAGGAGAGAATCAGAGGAAACAGACACATGTGTCTAAGACCCAAGTGTCTCCAAAAGCTATGGCCAAGTTAAAAGGCTGTTTTATTTTTACCTGCCACTTCCATTGGGTGCAGAGATACTTAACATTTTGAGGGTTAGGTATCGTAATATCTCAGACCTTATGTTATCTGTCATGTTAATAATGTCTAAGAACCTTACTGAGGAGTTCTAAGAGCTTGAAGGAGCTCAGCAATTTTAATGTAATTAGATACAAACTTATGTAGAAAAATAACTTGAACATTTCCTTCCTCACTAGGAAAAACAGCAGCTGGGTGTGATGGCTTATGCCTATAATCCCAGCACTTTGGGAGGCCAAAGTGGGAAGATCATTTGAGGCAAGGAGATAAAGACCAGCTTGAGCAACATAGCAAGACTCTGTCTCTACAAAAAAAAAAAAAAAAGCTGAGTGTGGTGGCATGCACCTGTAAAACCCTACTTGGGAGGCTAAGACAGGAGGATCGCTTGAGCCCCAAGCTCAAAACTGCAGTGAGATATGACTATGCCACTGCACGCCAGCCTAGGTGACAGAGCAAGAACCCATCTTAAAGAAAAGAAAAGAGAAACAGAATAGACAAATCTGCTTGTTATTGGAGGAAAGGAGTGGATTGAGGAGGGAGAGGTCGTAGGAAGTGAGTGGCAACATTTAAAATTCAGTATTCACAGCATTTTAAGCAATAATTTACACTCAAGAAAAAGATTTAATAAAGCAAAATCATTCCTGCTTCTCGTAAGAATTGTTCTGAATAGTACAATTGCCATAAATCAAGTGCATTTAGTCTGGAGACCAACTTTTTGGTTCAATTACTGTGTTTTAACCCGTGGTTCTATTGTTCCTAATAGTGTCCTTAGTCATCAGTGGCTGGGAAGAGTCTTTCTGGGACACAGAGCTCTATTATGCTTAGAAATTGTAGGTCTTTGAAATTCTTTGTAAAATTTAGGACCATTCCTCCTCTTTTAGTCTTTCATTTACTGCTTACATTATTGCAGATCTTCCACAGTAAATAATTTCCTTAAGAAGAGAAGGTAGAAAAGTATCCTAAAACCATCTTCAAACACTAAATCTGTTTCAGAGTAGGCATGAAGCTATAAGAATTTTTTACTTATGAAGTGAACAATTTAGACTAAATCTCTATGAGACAGTTAATATACATAAAGGTAAACTTCAAACCCAATTCAGAGATACCCTCTCTCATGTCACCATATGCACCACTGTGCAATCCTATACCATTTTTTCATTTCTTCAGCTGAAGATTTATTGGAAAGTTTGGGGGGTTGTTCTTTTCTGATACTAGGAGGCTCTCTAAAATAGTCTCTTTTTCCAGTGCACTGCTTTCATGACCCAGTCTTTGTTCTGTGCCAGTTCTGAGATAGGGGCAATTATTTTTAAGTAGTAGATTCTCTTTGCTTCTATGGTCTGTGTTGCCCAGTCTTCCATGTGGCATCAACTAATACTATTTTTAAGAGATGCTTTTTTATGACCCAAGGGTACTAAAAGTAGAACCATCTTGTTTAACCCTATCTTACCCCCTAGTATTGCCTGGAAGAAAGGCACTGGTCTCTGGAAGAAAAACCACTTTACTTTTTTGCTGCATGGAGTTAATGTAGTAGAAACTCATCAGACAGTACTTAATTTAACATACATACATGCAAATGTACCAGAAGACTTTAAGGTCAAATTTGGTCCCTGTGATAACAACAACAACAAATTAGCCCCATTAGATATAAACTTCTCATTCCCATTCTTCCCTTACTCCAAAAAGTTATCTGTACTGTAGAATGTTTAATAATTATTGTCAGATACAACAGATGTATTTAAAAAGTGAATGTCATTCACCCATAATCCCATTCCCTGAAGAGAAACTTCAGCAGTTTTATTTTCAAATATCATAAAATTTATGTGACCTATTAAATTAAAACCTAAAGTTATAAAACTTTCAGAAGAAAACAGATGGGAAAAAAAGTGTACAACCTGGGGGTAGGCAAAGGTTTCTTATCTAGAATACAAGCATGAGACATTAAAGAAAATATTGACAAATTGGATCATATCAAAATTAAAACATGATCTTCAAAAGACACCATTAGGAAAATGAAAGGCAAGCCACAGACTGAAATAAAATTTGTAACACGTATATCAAAGTACTTGTATTCAAAATATATAAAGAATACTTACAGCACAAGAAAATAACCAACACAATAAAAAATGGACAAAAGGTTTGAACTGATACTTCACAAAAATATCTGTATGTATATAAATGACCAATAAGCACATTAAAACATGTTCAGTATCAAAAGTTATCAAGGAAATGCAAATTAAAATCACAATGAGATATTGCTACATTAGGCACCTTGGGCCAGATAATGCTTGGTTATGGGAGGGGGAGCTGTCCTGTGCATAGTAGGATATTTAGCAGCCTCCCTGGTCTCTACCTGCTACATACCAGTAACAACCTGCTCCTCACCAGTTGTGAAAATCGAAAGTATACGCAGAAATTATCAGATGTCCCATGGGAGAAAAAAATCACTTGTTAAGAGCAACTGCACTACACCCATTAGATTGACTAAAATGTTTTAGATTGACAATGCTGAGCATTGGTAAAGATGTCTCTTTTTTTTTTCAAAACAGAGTCTCCCTCTGTCACCCAGGCTGGAGTGCAATGGCGCAATCTCAGCTCACTGAAGCCTCCACCTCCCTGGTTCAAGCAATTCTCCTGCCTCAGCCTCCTGAATAGCTGGAATTACAGGCGCATGCCACCAAGCCTGGCTAATTTTTTTGTACTTTTAGTAGAGACAGGGTTTCACCATGTTGGCCAGACTGGTCTCGAACTCCTGACCTCGGGCAGTCCGCCTGCCTCAGCCACCCAAAGTGCTGGGATTATAGGCGTGAGCCACCGCACCCGGCCAAGATGTCTTTTATTGTTTTTTAGACAAAGTCTTTCTCTGTCACCCAGACTGGAGTGCAGTTGTGCAATCTCAGCCCACTGCAACCTGCACCTCCTGGACTCAAGCAATTCTCATGCTTCAGCCTCCTGAGTAGTTGGGATTACAGGTATGTGCCACCATGCCCAGCTAACTTTTGTATTTTTAGTAGAGAGAGGGTTTCACTGTGTTGGCCAGGCTGGTCTTGACCTTCTGGCCTCAAGTGATCCACCCGCCTTGGGCTCCTGAAATGCTGAGATTACAGGTGTGAGCCACCATACCTGGCAGAAGATGTCTTATACATTGATGAGTGAGAATATAAAATGGTACAACTACTTTGGAAAACAGTTTGGCAGTTACTTAAAAAGTTAAACCTGGCTGAGCGCAGTGGCTCACACCTATAATCCCAGCACTTTGGGAGGCCGAGGTGGGCAGATCACGAGGTCAAGAGATCGAGATCATCCTGGCCAACATGGTGAAACCCCATCTCTACTAAAAATACAAAAATTAGCTGGACGTGGTGCACACCTGTAGTCCTAGCTACTCGGGAAGCTGAGGCAGGAGAATCACTTGAACCAAACCCGGGAGGCGGAGGAGGTTGCAGTGAGCCGAGACTGTGCCACTGCACTCCAGCCTGGCAAAAGAGAGAGACGCCGTCTCAAAAAAAAAAAAGTTAAACCTACACCTATTATATGATTTAGCCATTCCACTCCAAGCCAAGGGAAATTAAAGCATATGTTCACACAAAGCTATTCAGAATTCATACAGAATGTACTGTTCTGGGTAGGTGAGAATTTTACCCATAAAATGAAAATCTTAAGTACAAAGAACTTTTTCTTTGTTGACTGTTCTTTGGTCTTTTTCACACTTCCTTCTGAAATCTTTTTGCTTCTTCCTGAACTGACACTCCTTCAGTTGAGGATCTGTTGGTAGTAGATTCTTAGTTTTTGTCTCTTAAAATGTGTTTCATTCACTTTATGAAAGATAGTTTCATGTGTTAAATACAATTCAACAATGGTCATTTTCTCTCAGCATTTTGATCCTCTGGCTTCCATTCTTTAAAATTAGGCTGTCAGCTTAGTTTTCCTTTTGTAGATAATCTGACTTTTCCCTTTCATGGACTTTGAGATCTCTTTCCTTGAAACTGTTCAGTTTTACTGTAGGCTAAGGTATAATTTTTCTAAGTTATTCTGTGTGAGATTCATTGTGCTTCCTGGGGAAAAAAAAAGAGTATTGGTGTCTTTAATCTGTTCTGGATAATCCTTAACCATCATGTATTAGAATATTACCTTTGTCCTGTTCTTTCTGTATTCTCCTTCCAATTAGATATGTATTAGACCTTCATTTCATCTTCCATGTCTTTTATTTTCTCTCTCATAAATTTCATTTCTTTGCTGTATGTACTATATTCTGGACTCTTCAGATTTACTTTCTAGTTTACTAATAATTTTTCAGCTATACTGAATATGCTGTTGAATTTTAAGTTTTAATTATTATAAAAACTATTTCATTTGTTTTCAAATCTGTCTGGTTATTTTTTGATAGTTTCCTGTTTCTCACCCATACTTTCCTATAAAGTTTTAAAAAACATATTGAACTGGTCTTCTGTATCTAGTAGCCAAAGTCTTTACAGATGATTTCTGGCAGTCAGACTGCATCTGACTTTGTAGTCTTAGGTGATTATTGTTTCCTATAGTCCTCACTAATGGCATCTTTTTGCATAGTACTTTTTATTATTGTAAGCTTATATTCATTGGAATTGTATCTCCTTCAGAGAAAATCTATATTTATTTCTAACTGGAACCTGGGGGACATAACCAGCCCACTTTACACTAAATATTTGCCTTGCTTTTAAGAGCAGGTAGGTAATAAGGGAATTCATCCACCAACTCCTCATGTGTGATCCCCCTTGTGTTTATGAATATTCAGGGGAGATTGTACCCCTTCCACTAAGAATAAACATTAAAACAGGCAAATCTTGTCTTCTTTTGTAAATGGGGTGTTTTTCCTTCTTTATGCTTTCATTGAGCATTTAGCCCCTTGGAGTTTGGCTTTGTGATGGGGTCTCTGATCCACCTCTTAATTTCCCAAGTCCTAGGATTTGCCTTCTGTTTTCTGTGCTGCTGCTTTAGGTCCCTAAGGATCCACAGCTGCCAGCCTCAGTGCTGACTGTCTCCCTGGACTCCTCCTGTTGGTGGGTTTTGGTTTCTTAGGATTTCTGTTACTTTGCCAGTTCAGCCATTTTAAGCAATATTTCTTACACACAGGTCTCCAATTTGCGATAGTTCCACTTAACAATTGTTTGACTTTACTAAGGTGGGTAAGCAACACACATTCAGTAGAAAAATGCTATGGAAAGTAGTACGATGCAATCCTGGGCAGTGGCAGCGAGTGACAGTTCTCAGCCACATAATCACAAAGGCAGACAACCAATACTCTACCACATTGCCAGATGATTTTGCCCACATTTTGCCCACATTTTGACAAAGTAGGCTAATGTCAGCATTCTGAGCACATTTATGGTAGTCTAGGCTAGACTATAATGTAGATTAGGTGTATTAAATGCATTTTTTACTTATATTTTCAACTTATTGAGTCATAATCCCATTGTAAATTGAGAAGTATCTATAAAAATATTTTTAGGTATTTTGTCCAACATGAGTAAGAAGCACTAATATCGAGGTCAGTTTTTAACCTCATCTGGGAGACAGCGATGCTCTCAGGGCTTTTTAAGGCTTATAGGACCATTACTCTTATAGAAAATGGCTTCCTGCTACTGTGATATCCAAGTTCTTGTTTCTGCTTGATAGAATTTTTCTGGTTCTTCCTTTGTGATTAAGAGAACTTAGAAATTAGATAAAGAACCTTCTTATAATTTTGTACCAAGTAAAAGCAAATTGTCTCTAAGAGAGGCAGGCGAAAGGTTTTCCACTAAATACAGTACATATGCTGTGGTATGTAAACTTTGTGACATCTATTTTACATCTTTTTTTTAACTTGTTCTAGATTCATGAGATTGTTTTTTAAAAAGTCAATTGAGATATAATGAAATGTTGCTATATCAATAGTCAACATCTATTTTGACAAAAATTACTGATTTTCAAATGTGTGGGAAAACATTTTAAGGGGGTGTGTGTGTGTGTGTGTGATCATTGAATTTCATTCTACAAAAAAAAAAAAAAAAAAAAATCACTCATTCTTGGAGTAGGCAGTAACATAATTAGCCACTAAGAACAATCTACAATATTCTCTCATGCTTTAAATATATGAAAGTGACTTTAATAATGATTATTTGACAATGTAAGTCTTCATTTATGTTTTTATATTTTTCCTTTTACATAAAATGTTACATTTTGTTTATGCTAAATGGTAATTTTACTCATTTTATTTTGTTAGATCCAAACCTGTTGCTTTCTCTTTAGTGTTCTATATGCAAAGCCTGTAACATAATCAAAATGTAGTTTAAGTACCTATTTGTATGTGATGTGCCAGTAGTTACAATTTCAAAGTAAGATAAACATATGTCCCCAAACATACTTCCCCAAATCCTTGCACCTGGGACAGAATGTACTCTTAACATCGACCAAAAGGGGCTTATAAATACTCTGTGGTTGTGCCTTAAAACTGAACACAACATAGGCACATCCACTAACATTATTTATAAAAGTATCAAAAACATAGTGGATCATATTTTGGAGGTTAACAGTCACTGTTAACATGGTAGACTGTCAAGTGGTAGAAGATTTTCCTTATTTAGCATGATAAAATTTACAAACTTTTGTTCAGAAGATGAAATTTTAGAAGACTTTTGAAGGAAGTTGTAATAATGTGTCCTTAATGAAACTCTGAGAGAAGAATGTTTTCAAGTGTCAGGGAGAAATGTATAAGTTTCAATGGGGAACCATAAATAGGTAAATGGAATCAAGAAAGTTGGGATAGGATTAACATGTATGAGGAGGGCAGCAATTAGGGAGAAGATATATTGAGAGATGTTATAAAACATTTTTATTTTGTCTCAATGGGGAATCAGTTCAGATTTACTGGAGAGGCATAGTGTTCTACTGATTTGGGTGGTCACAGAGGGTGGAGTGAGCAGTCATACAGAGCAGATTGCAGGGAACATAGTGCAGGGGAAGACAGGAGAAGATGGTAGGAGTTAGCATCCCTTGGCCTCTTTCCGATGGGCACACCATCACTGGAATATTAACATTAACAAAACTAAAACATTATCAGGCAGCATTATGGTATAGTAGAAAGAATATGCTTGAGTTCTAACCTTTCCTCAGGCCCCTTGCTGTGTGGCCTTGGGTTGAGTACTTAACCTCTCTGAGTTTCCCATTTCTAAAATGAAGATAGCATGTACCTGAGGTGTTTTGAGAGTTAAATGAGTTAAAATGCTTTAGAACGGCCTGGCATGGTGGCTCATGCCTGTAATCCCAGCACTTTGGGAGGCCGAGGCAGGCAGATCATGAGGTCAGGAGATTGAGACCATCCTGGCTACGGTGAAACCCCATCTCTACGAAAACAAAGTACAAAAAATTAGCCGGGCGTGGTGGTGGGTGCCTGTAGTCCCAGCTACTCAGGAGGCTGAGGTAGGAGAATGGCATGAACCCAGGAAGCGGAGCTTGCAGTGAGCTGAAATCGCGCCACTGCACTCCAGCCTAGGCGACAGAACGAGACTCCATCTCAAAAAAAAAGAAAAGAAAAAAAAGCTTTAGAACAATGCCTGATGCATACGTGTTTTAGACGTTCTATTAATATCAAATCGAAACTATGAAGTATAGCATTGCCCTGCTTCTGGAATCATATCTTAGATTAAAAATCTGAGTTACTAGATTAAAAGCTCTCCATCAATTGACATTCATTTACCTAACTGCTACAATAACAATTAGCTTTTCAGCATTACATGCATTTGTAGCTTAAGGCATTCCTCAGTCCAGATGCTCCTTTAGGAGTGAAAAAACTTCAAGTGGGTGCATCACTATAGGAAATTAAAAGAAGAAAGGAGAAAGGAAGAAGATATGGATGTTGTTCTCAAAAAAATATCTACTGGGAAGAAAAAAAATGCCTGGCACATAGTAGGGGCTTAATTAACACTGGTTGACTGAATGATGAATAAGTAAGACTAGTATATCCACATATATAAATTTTTATAAATTTAACCAATCCTTTATGTATAGTATACATGTATTAATGAAACTTTCAGTAATATTTGGATGGATACTGTTCTGAATTATTAGGGTTTAAAAGTCCCCCCAAAAACATGAGATTGATATAGAATTGATGTTTCTTCCCCAAATGATATATTGGAACTACCTTTTTTTCTGATTCAACATAGCTTAGTTATCTGTGACAACTGAAGATAAAGGAGAAGGATGAGGCTGGGTATGGTGGCTCATGCCTATAATCCCAGTAGGAGGCCAAGGTGGGTGGATCACTTGAGGTCAGGAGTTCGAGACCAGCCTGGCCAACATAGTGAAAACCCCCATCTCTACTAAAAATACAAAAAAAATTTAGCCAGGCTAGGTGGCAGGCATCCGTAATCCCAGCTAATTGGGAGGCTGAGGCACGAGAATTGCTTGAATCCGGGAGGCGGAGATTGCAGTAAACTGAGATTGTGCCATTGCACTCCAGTCTGGGTGCCAGAGCAAAAACCATCTCAAAAAAAAAAAAAAAAGAGAAGGACGAGGCAAGATATGACTGATAAATAAAACCTAGAGCTAGTCTCTAAACTTTTCCCCTACTCTAGGGGTGTATGGAAAACAATGAAATATTGGGGGAAATATACATCTATACACTTTTTTTACAGCATCCTACAATGTTATTAGCAAACCTCCTTTGCTTTAAAGTACATGGTGGGCTGGGCAAAGTGGCTCACACCTGTAATCCCAACACTTTTGGAGGCTGAGGCGGGAGTTCACTTGAGTCCATATAGCCTGGGCAACATAACAAGACCCATCTGTACAAAAATGTTAAAATATTAAGATAGTCATGGTGGCATGCCTGTAGTCCTACCTACTCAGGAGGCTGAGGTGGGAGAACCACTTGAGCCTAAGAGTTCGAGGCTGCTGTGAGCCATGATCACCCCATTACTGCCTGGGTAACAGAGCAAAACCCTATCTCTAAAAAATAAAATAAAAGTGTCTCCTAAAATGGTGGTTGAAGGAGATTATTAATGATAATGACAAAGCAAACTGTTCTACTTTAATTCCTTTTTTAGGGAACTAAAACCATCAAATGGTTTAAGTAGTATTTGAAGAGAAAAGAAATGTTGTTCATGAAGATAGTCACAGAAAATATTGGAAACTGCTTTAGAATATAAATTTGGCAAACTGAAGCAAAATGAAGAAAACTGTTAACTATTGTTTCACAACGTTTTTGTGTCTATATTGCAGGTAATGCTTTGTCAGTTTGAGCAAATCTGAGGTCTGTGCTAAATATAACAGTGATGAAATCTGTAACTCTTGAAAATCCCTTCTAAATCCTCTGAAAACCTTCTTCTCTCCAAGAAGAAGGATATGTATTGAGTGATAGAAATAAAGAGGAAAAAATTGTATAGAATTGCACTGTCAATTTGTTCAGTTTGCTTGATCCTGCGTTTGTTTTGAAAGTTGTATTTGTGGTATGGTTGTTTTTACTAGTATTTTATATTTTTGGATTTGGGCTGTAGCATTTCATCATCAGTGTTTCTCCCCCTGTGTTTTTTAGAAATTGGATGCTAGAGAATTTAAAAAGAGAATAATAATTTTTAATAGATATTTCTACCTTTATTTTCTACCCCCAGCAAGAAAGAATATTTCCCACAAAATTCTGTTGTGTTTTTTTTCCTACTAAAAATACCCTATTATTTTAATGGTAACTTGATGTATACGGTATTTGGCATAATAAATATGAAACAAATAATCACTACAATACTAAAATCTAATCTGTTTGCCAAGGGTTGGTGAGAAGATTTTATCAGTTACTTTTAACCTAGGACAATATATCCTGTTTTATAATTTGTTGTTTTCTCTTGTGACACTATATAATTTAAAAAAAAAAAAAAAGAGAGAGAAGCTTAGGCCTCATTGGTATCTGGAGCAGTTGAGTCCTTACCTGTTTGTCTGCTTTGTGATTGGCTAAAAGCTGTTGCTAAGCTTGTGTTTTTGTTCTTAGGGAAAGTTAAAAGTTGAGTGTGACCTATTTGAACTGCATCCTGCTGCTTTTGACTCTGCTTTGCTCTTTCCCCTGATCCACATACTTTTTTCTGGCATCTTTTGAGTTTAGATTTTTAAAAACCCACTTATGTATAAATTTAGTGTGCAATATTTGAAGATTGTAACATTTTAATGTGTATTTGTGATCTACAAACTACTGTAGTTTAATTTTTAAAATCTAATTGAATATTTGAAAGTTGAATTTATTGACATAAAGCAAGTTCTAATTGTAGAAAGCAAATGCATTTTAAAACCTGCCTATTATAAATACTAAAAATTATCTGGATATCAATAATATCTTTGTTAATAAGAACAAATCCAAACTATTTCACTTAATTTTTTTCAATTGAAATGTAATATGAAAATAGTTATTAGGTCAAATTTTTATGATTTAGGATAAAGACTGTTGCTCATACTGGCATGTATGTCAAAAAGGATAAGAGTGACTTTATTTATGTTTTCTTGAAGAAGGCTGAAAAGATTGATAATGCTTTCGGTTATAGACCAGACCCAGGACAGGCTAAATGAAAGTTATATTGTGAAAGTGAGTTTGGTCTGTAATTCAGTAGACAAACATGAACTGTTGTAGTTCCAACAGCTTTTTCTCTTTAAGGCTCTATTTGGCATTGATGAGAATAAGACTTTGAACTAGATTCCCCCAAACACTCTGCTGGAACCGGTAGAAATGATTGGAGCATTCTCTGAACCTTAAAGCCTGACCCAAGTCTTGGGTGAGTGATGTAGAGAGCCACAGACTAGCTTGGATCCTCCAAACCTAATGTGAGTTCCAGGATACAGATCATGAGAGGGTGTGTGTGTGTGTGTGTGTGTGTGTAAAAAATGTGTTTTAATTTGTCAGTTTAGTCTTTAATAAAACAATATTATCAGAATTCTGATGTATGTAGTATCTAAAACTGTAAAAGTGTTTTATCAATAAATTATTTAAATTCAAATAAGAAAATTAATTATCAAATCAATTAGTGAAAACACGGGGGCTATTTTATATTTTCAGAAAATTTGAAATTAAGGGGTTATGAATGATGGTTGCAATATTTATATATTTTCTTGTATGCATACTATCAAGAAAATCTAGATTCACACAGGTAAGTGCTTTTCTGGGTTTTTGAAAATATCTTTATACTTTCATTTTTTATTGTGCTCTATATGTTCAGAGAAACTTCTCTAGTAATGAACTATAGAAGTCATCCCTGAAATTATAGACTTAGATAAATGGTTTTGAGTGAAAACTTTTTAAATAGTTCACCTTGCATTCTCAAGATACTCTGTAGTTAAACTGATCCAGAAGCTTGAACAAAAAAGTGAAAAGAATGGTTGATTTCAAACAACTACTTGCATTCTTTATTATAAATATAAAAGTTAAAACATAAGCACCAAAATGTACAATATCCACTAAAACTAAGGAATCATGATGGGATGTGCAATCTATTCCTTCGACCTTACAAAATTGACAGTTACACCCTTTCAGGAGCATGTACCAAGCAAATGTGCCTGAGCTTCTCCTGGCATCTTTAAAGCCAAATATCCACTTGCTGTAGCAGTTCACTCACTACTGTAGTTTTACTTGAGCTGATGTAGACAGGCATGAGTATTTTAAAAGACTGGAACACATAAACTATACCCCTCCTAATCACTGACACATTTATACATGTATGAGAATGTTCAAATGTGCTCACACAGATGGTGGGAGAGAAATTATTTAATAACTGAATTATTAGTGGCAACAAATTGTTGTGGCAGTCTTCCAATGAATTTAATGTTGATATACATTTGTAGGTTACTTTGAAAAAGAAAGTTCAAATCTAATATTTTATAATATCTCTAAAGTATGTGTAAGGAATGGATTTTAAGAAATATAATTTGAAAACTGGTAATATACAAGAAATTCCAGAGCAGGAATGGGCCAGGTTCTAGTTAGCTGAAAGCATGTAACTGTATAAAATCAGGAATTATATTTTTGCTATTTCTTCTTCTTATTTTTTTTCTATAGAAAGAGACAGGGTTCTCGCTATGTTGCCCAGGCTAGTCTCAAACTCCTGGCCTCAAATGATCCTCCCACCTCAGCCTCCCAAAGTGCTGAGATTACAGGCATTGAGCCACTGTGCCTAGCCAGGAATTATATTAAAAGATTAGAACTTTAGAGTTGAAATAAAGTTTGAGAGATCATTCAGTTCAGTTTCATTTTAAATTTAAAGGGATTACAACTAGAGAGGTTTTCAGGCTTTTTTTTTCTTTGCAAAGATAATAAACTAGATGACCCTCCATTTAATGCTTCCTAACAGAATCCCAAGCTATCTACTAATCTGTATGATTTATGTAAGTGGTTAAATCTAACCTTAAATCCCAATCTCAAATTAAGAGATTTCTGCTTGTTCATATGATTTAAAAAATGCATATATTTGGGCCGGGCACGGTGGCTCACACCTGTAATCCCAGCACTTTGGGAGGCCAAGGCGGGCAGATCACGAGGTCAGGAGATTGAGACCATCCTGGCTAACACGGTGAAACCCCATCTCTACTAAAAGTACAAAAAATTAGTGAGGTGTGGTGGCAGGCGCCTGTAGTCCCAGCTGCTCAGGAGGCTGAGGCAGGAATGGTGTGAACCCAGGAGGCGGAGCTTGCAGTGAACCAAGATCATGCCACTGCACTCCAGCCTGAGCGACAGAGCTAGACTCCATCTCAAAAAAATAAATAAATAAAACAAAAATTTTAAAAAAAAGAAAAAAGAAATGCATATATTTGACATTTAGTAAATATTTACAAATAATGAATGAATACTAAATGGTTACATAGTATCAAGTTTTCTGTTAATTGGTAAAGTAATAGTATTATTTTACCAATGTAAACTTATACGAACATATATTTTAAAAATTAGACTCATAACAAATTAAGAATGTTACGTTCTCCAATTTGTATCATCTGAAAAAAATACTATTTTAGTATTTCTGAGTTATTTGCCAGAAAATAAAAACGCAAAAATTTAAGAAGATCATATTCTCTATTACTATAAGCAAAATGATCTTGAATTCCATTCAAATCTGAATTCCTGTAAAAAGCATACATTTTTAAGTGGTATTATATCTTTTATTTTTTGAGAGTATGTTTTAGCAAAACAGAAAGCTAGAATAGATAAGCAAATATAAACATTTTTATTTGATGAACTGTAGTCCCCTAAATGTATCTATGCCCTTTGGGTAAAAGGGAAAATGGCCCACAGAGTGAGAATTTGGGAGAGCAACAGACAGGAAAGTTCAGTGAACAGCATTTTATTTTTAAAATACATAATAACCTCCTAGTAGTCTCCAGATGTGGCCTTGTACTTGTGCTCAGGTTAAGAATCTACAACTTGATACCCTCTTGGAAAGCAAGAGACCTCCGAAGGAGGCAGAAAAAGAAGGTGGTTTAAAGGATTATAGGACCTACAACTAAAGATCATCAAAAAGGAACTGAGTAGGAGTTCTTCACACTGTGCAAGAAAAGCACACATTGCAGAATTCTATTCACCACTTGATAGTAAAAATCATAGGGTAGGGAGGCATGGATAGGGAAGGCAGGATAGCTGTTATAAACAAAAAACAACTGGATTTTAAAACTTTAGAATATTGTCATTTGTTTCTTTGAATAAAAATTATCTTTAGTATAAACAAAGCATTTAAAATTCAGTCATGATTAAGCTAATGACTCATTAATATGCATTTAGCCCAAACATTTTGACCACGGGTAAAAATCCTATGGTTAAATGGGATTAGTTCAGTTCCATCAAGTCTGTGGGTTCAGGATAAGTTAAATATATTAGGTTTGGTTTTAATCTATTTTGAATGGATAATTTTTAGTATTATGCCTGGCTAATTCCTTGTATTTAAAATTATAGGTTACATACTAAACCAGTTCTTGGCCTGTGCCCACAAATAGAAGCACTATGATCATTTCATGTGTTCACATTGTTTAGGTACAGATGAAATCCATCCCCTCAGAAACTGTTAGAAAAATTATACGACGCAGAGTATATTCAGTCTGAGAAATATTTTCTACTTGCATATATTTAGTATCTTTTGTTGCCTTTTTTTGAGTTTGTATATTTCCTTCTCCTTCTTTAAAACCTTCAGTAGCACCTAGTAACATATAGCTTAAAGTCCTAACTGTCCATTTCCCCCTCACATTCACCTTTTTCATAGACCTCATAGTATTCTAAATTAAACCCATTCCTTCTTACTTAACTCAGTGATGATGCTGAAAAGTAGCCTCTGAACATTGTAATATGTCTGCATGAATTCTCCCACTTAATTTTTATATTTCAACAGACACTTTATTTTCTATCACTTCACCTTGGATAGACCTAAGGATTATTTAAAGCCAAACTTGGTTACAAAATGTTCCATAATCTTGTCAAACAATGGTATCTTGTCAGACACAGGAAGTGTCTGACTTGTAAGTACATGCCTGACTTAACAAGTGATCCATAGATGCCTCTGTCAGACCCTGTATAGCTGCTTACCTGTTAGTGCAGGAGAGCAGTCACAGAAATATCAAAGAAAAATCAAAGGAGCTTGGATATCATATGATTTAAGAAATGCATATATTTGGGCCAGGCACGGTGGCTCACACCTGTAATCCCAAGGAGTTCCAAGGAGATATCTGTGAGTTCCAAGGAGAAGTAGAGAGACTCTGAAAGACAGTGCTTAGCAGAGCCGAACCCAGTAAAAGCTGATTCCCTCACAGAGCCAGCCTGCCTGCCTATAAACAGGCAGGTTTTGTGGCCCCTAAGCCTCAAAAATGTTTACCTGAAGAGTGAACTTGAAATTCATTATTAGGCTTTCAATTAAGCTTAAATAATTGTTTTAATGGAAACATCTCCTCAAAGTTCATTCATTCGATACATAATTTTTGAGGGTCTCCTCAAAAATTTGAGGGTCTCCTAGTGTGCAGGGCACTAGGACATTGGAAATACAGCAGTAAACAAAAAAGACAAACATTCTGATTTTATGGAGCTTACATCCTATTGAGACAAACTAAATAAATAAATGGGAGATACCAGTAACTTACAAAATTAGTGTGATTAGTTTGAGAAGCCTGCTTTCTTCCTAAAACCTACCACTTTTTGAGAAATGGGGGTCATGTGAGGAACATGTAGGAGGTTGGGTAGATTCAGGTGAGATATGTAGTGAAGAGGCTTTGGGTAGCACGAGGCCACCAAAGGCCCAGAAAGAGACAGAGAGGAGTGACAGAAATATGGAGGATAGAAGCTCTCAAAACCCAAGATCACCCATTCCATGATTTCTTAAAAAAAAAAAAAAGAAAAAAGACAAAAAAAAAAATTCACCCTGAGTAAAAGTAAGGGAGATAAATTTTTCTTTCCTCCTACCCTCTTTTCCTGCCTCCAGAATCAAGAACTTAGGTGAATACACAGTTACCAAAATTTTAAATATATATTCAGTAAAAGCAGCAACCTCATATAGTGACTGCTGCTTTGGATTCTGACAGACCTGAGTTCCAATTCCAGGCTGAATTTTGCAAGTTTTGTAACTGGTCAAGTTGCCCATACTTTTAGTTTCTATGTCACAAATTTGTAAAATAAAAATAATTACATCTGCTTTATACATGTAAAGGGTTAAGTGTCTGATACACAGGAGTTAACAAATTAGTGGTCTTATTATTACCAGCCTAGAACACCTGACCATTATTTAACACATTGTTTCTTTAGGGGTAAAAGCAACTTTTTAATTTAAAAGCACTGACACTTCTTGGAATAATAACTATTTACAAATATTGGTGATGCCTCATATTTCTAAATAGCTATGTAGAAAGTTAAAACACTGTACATTTCTAAAAGAAGAAACCCTAAATGAGAGGAAAATACCAAAGACTTGTCAACATTCTTGCTCCTTTAAAGTGATATAATTCTAAAAATTGAAGAACTGAAAAAAAAAAAAAGTATAGAGCAAATAAGAGGATCAGTTTAAAGTTCAGTGCTAAAAGGATCTTAATGTACCCAAAACATGATGTTGAAAAGGGAAAAAGTGCTTAGCAGACAAGCTATGTAGATAAAAACAGGAAGATATGAGCTGGAGGAGAAAAATCTAGACAAAATTAGTAAGCAGAAGTAGTCTTATAAACCAGCATTTGTTCTAAATGAAACGTTTTAAATGACAATAGGGGATTTTTCAAGAATGCTTAAACCACATAAATCTAACAACTCCCACTCCCACTCTTAAAGGAGTTCTTTGGTTTAATGGCTAAAACCATCACTCTATGTTTTCTAACCAATTACTGCATTAAGTATAATTCTGATTCCAATGAGGAGATGTGCAAATCTATAGTACAGGGTTTAACATGTGGTCCATAAAAGTATGATTATGCCTTTTAGCCTAATTACTGCTTTTTCTACTAAAATATATCTATTCCTTGTCATGAATTGATTATAGTTTCTAAAGACCTAATGAGTTCAGGGAAGCCACTTGATTGGGAAAGCAGATGATTTGAGATTTGTCTCCTAAATTTCAAAAACAAGAGTTTGAGGCATGATTGCCTCCCTCAAGGAACTTACTACCATACTGGAGAGACAAAATCCACTGTCATCTTCTACACTTCTCTCCCTTCCCATTGTTCCGAAGACTGCCCTCTTGCCTTGCCAAGATTGCCTCAGCAGCCTTTCTAACTAACTCATCTCCTTGTCCCCAGTTTTGCCCCTTCCAATATATTTTTCTAAACCTTAGCTGACATGCAAATCTGATGTCACTCTATAGTTTAGAACTTTTAGTAACTCCACAGTACCCTTAAGAATGAAATCCGTATTCTTTAATGAAGCTTAACAATCTCTCGTTAGTGTTTATCTTTTTTTTTTTTTTTTTCCTTTCCTGTTGCCAGGCTGGAGTGCAATGGTGCAATCTCGGCTCATCATAACTTCTGCCTCCCAGGTTCAAGCAATTCTCCTGCCCCAGCCTCCCGAGTAGCCGGGACTACAGGCGTGCGCCACCACGCTCAGCTAATTTTTTTGTATTTTTAGTAGAGACGGGGTTTCATCATGTTGGCCAGGATGGTTTCGATCTCCTGACCTTGTGATCAAGGGAGGCCCGCCTTGACCTCCCAAAGTGCTGGAATTACAGGCGTAGGCCACCACGCCCGGCCTACTGTTTATCTTTTACCTAAACTCCTTCTGTTAACTCTCCTTACCCTCTGTTCCAGACCCATTGAGCTTCCTGTATTCTGCTTCCCTAATGGATCACTCTCTCCTTTTTCTGGGCCTCTGCATATGCTAGATCTTTTACTTAGAACTTTGTGTCTATTCTCCCAAACTCTCCCCCAAATTTTCTTTCCGAGGCCTCCCTACTAATACTCTTAAGCTGTAGCTCAGGTATCTTTTTCCTTCAGGAAGCCTATCTTGAACCACCATTCCAAGTGCAGACTCCCTAATGTTTCATAGTTCTCTGTTAAAATCAAGTCATTTTGCACTACTCTGCTTTTACACAGATTATCAGCTTGCTCTTGAGAAAAATAAGGTTGAGTGCATTACTGCTAAGGACAGATGTAGAGGCCATGAACCTCACTTTGATACAGTGCAGTAAGTTGACCAAAATCTTTTTAAAAGAAAGGAAATATTTCAGAATTACTATTACTTCTTGGATTAAATGTCAAGATTCTTCCTAAAAGAAATATCAAAATGAAGTGTTTAAATAGCAGACTTTGTAAGGTAGCTCTGGCCTATACTGACAACCTGTGGTAAATATCAAAAACACAGCCCTTTGTAATCACTGTTCTGTGTTCAGGATGTTCATCTTTTCAGCAGATGTTTATTGCATTCCTGTATGTGCTCAGCCCTAGAGGTTGAGAGGAGAAGCACCTTCAGGACATCTGGCCTACCTTCGAAATCCTTAGAAAATACTTTTTATTGAGTGGTTTAAAACAAAACATTTCAAAAGTTAAATCTGCACAATGATAGTTGCTGGTTAATTAATATATTTGTTGGACTGGGTATGGTGGCTCACACCTGTAATCCCAGCACTTTGGGAGGCAAAGGCAGGAAAATTGCTTGAGTCCAGGAATTTGAGACCAGCCTGGACAACATAATGAGACCCTATCTCTACAAAAAATTTAAAAAGTAGCCGGGTGTGGTGGCCTCTGTCTGTAGTGCCAGCTACTCAGGAGGCAAGGTGGGAGGATCACTTGAGCCCTGGAAGTCAAGGCTGCAGGGAACGTGAACCAGGATAATGCCACTGCACTCATCCTGGCTGACAGAGCGAGACTCTGTCCCAAAAAAAAAATTTAAAAATGCATTTGTTGGAACTCTTGGTTACTGTAAATTTATTTGGAGGCAACCTTTTTATGTTGGAGAATAGAGTGACTAATTCACTCTAGTGCTCTACAGCAGAGAACAAGAAATTAGTACTCTTTGAGGAATTTAGGTCAGTCTTTATAGAGACCATAAAGGAATCCTGACGTTTAATGGCTTGAAGGTTCTCCATAAACCACTAAATTAGAATATTAAATTAAAATTATTTTTTTCTTTTTAGTTTCAACAAATTATTTGAAACTATCTGGGGGAAAAAGGAATCCTAATTGGAGCTTCCTATACAATTTCAGTATATCTGAAATATTTCTTCAATAAATATTTATCAAGCACTAAGTATCAGACTACTGTATGTATGCAGTTTGCAGTTTTCACTTGCATTTACTTATTTTAAGCCACTTTTGATTTACCCGAATGCATGCTTTTCCCTTGCCTCTCATTAGAAAATGGAAAGATAAGCATTCCTCATTTTACAAATGTCATAACTAAGATTATGCCCTACTAGACAACTAAAAGTGTGATTCCTTCAGAAATAAAATCATACCTCAATTCTTCTAGAACCAGTCATCATTTTTCACATACTTCTACCTAACTAGCTTTTGTAGCTCACAATCCCATACATCAAGTGCGTTTATGTTTCCAAGTCATTCATTTACAACCCATTTATTTCTCAGCGTATGTCATATTGCTGCAAATTGGATGATGTACTGGGTTTGTTTTGTTTTTGTATTTGCTTACAGCTGAGTGGGCATTTGATCATACTGTTTATTTTTGTGGCTGTGCTCAGTGGATGAGAGTTTGGAAGCCTCTGTAGCCTTTTCTTCTATATCGACATTAACTCAACATTGCTTCTTTTGATCAGTAAAAAATATTTTGGGTGCTTTAGCTATATTTTAAAAGCAGTATAGAGAACATGTATCATTTATCTTATTAGGAGATAAATAAAAAGTAACCATTTTGACATGCCACTTTAAACATGATAGTTGAAGAGCTAAAAGAGTAACTTAGTCTTCACTGAGACACTGTAGCGTCACTTCTAAGACTGAAACTTATTTTCATTTATGAGTCCTGTTCTGTGGCCATCACTACTGCTATGAATTCCACTTGTTTCCTTGTCAGAATGTTCCAACTTTTTTTGTTTTTTAACCTGAGCACTTAAGCTTTGAAAACAGCATAAACATGCAAAAAGAGATCTAATTTAGGAATTTATTTATTTTAAAGAGAGAGAATAGAGTTATGTAAAGAAATAGTACTGACATAGGACTGTGGGGATCTGCATTCTGGGCCCAACAATGTTGTTTTTCTCCTTTGTAACCTGTATTTTCCCAAGTTCCTCATCCGATTTCAGAGATTGAAATTCTGTCTTTATAACCCAGGGAGGGCACTTATGAAGGAATACTAGAAATTTTAAAGGCTTCGAATATACTTGAGAGGAAAAAGACAATTCAAAGATAGGCTGCCAAGGTTTATTATCTCTGTAGGGGAGTGATATTTATAGCTTTTACGTAGCTTACCAAAATGAATTTTGCATTGATTATAAGCCAAGGTCCCGTACATGTTGCTGCATTTAGCGTCGTTTGGGCATAATGGGAAAGGAAGAAGGGAAATTTCAATAGTTTATCGAATTTACAGAGAACTTCATTACTTCTGGTGCTGTCAGGGTCAGTCTCGAGGTTGGCTGCTGTTTGGCTCTAGGTAAATGGCCAAGCGGGGGTGCAGCGGGCAGATTCCCCTGTCCCTGAAGCCCGAAGACTCGTGCTGCACCTTCCTGACAGTGCACGCTCACCTCGCTGCCTTCCAGAGCCCATTCCGTACCTGAGAATTAGCAGTTGGTGGGGGACCTGGGCCCCCGAGGTGATTTTCACCTCGTCGCCTCAGACGGCCAGCTCCTCACCTCCGCGCCGGGGGGCGGGGCTTTGCGGAGTCGTGGGCCCGCATTGGCTTGCGTGGCCGCCAGGGTGGTGAAGTGACGGGCGCCGGGCGGGGCCGCGCGGCTTGTTTGTCGGCGCCGCCCCGCCCCCCGCCGTCCGTGCTGACTGAGGCGCTGCAGCCCAGAACCGCGGCCGGCTTCCCAGCGCTCGCCGCCTCCGTGCGTCCGCAGCCGTCCCCGCGCCGACATGCGCCTGGCCACCGCCGCGAACGAGGCGTACACGGCCCCGCTGGCGGTCTCGGAGCTGCTGGGCTGCAAGCAGTGCGGCGGGGGCCGCGACCACGACGAGGTACCTGGGCGAGGGGCTGAGCGGGCGGCTGGGTACCTGGGCGGGTGAGCACCCGGCCGAACTGCCCTGTGCAACACGGAGGTCACGTCACCTCCTCACAGTCGCTGCCGGTCAGCATCCGAAAACGCTCCCCAGGTAGGGCGGGCGGGCGCCCGGGGAGCAGCGTCCCGGCCCTCCTGCGCCCTTCGGGGAAGGGGTTGCCTGCGGTGGGTGGGAGACCGGCGCACCGTGAGTCGTCCGTGGGCAAGAAGATGCTAAGCTGGGAGAGACTGCGACCCCGGTCATGTAAATGAAAGTCTCCAAAACGTAAATAATAATGTCGTCTGGACAAGTCTCCACAAGTCAGAAACCCAACAGACCTCAGTCTGAGGGTGAAACAGCCTGTGGATATGGCCCCTCGATGTCTTGTCAAAACAGATTATTTAGCCACCTTCACCCCCTTTGCCTCCTACTTAACACACACACACACAGAAAAAAAACACATTTGACTCAGGGAAGAGCTGATGTTGCCTGGAATAAGTGTGTCCTGCAAGCTCTATGACGTTATACACAGGGTATACTCTTGCGTATTAAGCCATCCCTTTTCTGAATTGGCCTTCAGAAAGAGGTACTTAATTGTAACATTTTGTGTTTTTTTCTAAGTGGTTGCAAATAGGAAACCATTTGAAAGTTACTAATGTAACCTTAGGTAAAACTCGAACCTTAAATTTGAATTGAAATCAGATGCTGTGAGAGTATTGCCTTAATTCAAGAAATCTAAATGTGAATTCTTCTCTCTGCAGCTTTGCCCACTAAAATGACGTGGTTTCGTAATTTCTTTAATGGAGTCTATTATCAGTATACTATGTATATTCATAGAAACTTAAATGAAGACACTTTGTCATGAAGGTTGTAAAGCACCAAATATTTTTTCGAGATTTTAACATTTATGGACATATTACATGTTCCTTGTTTACAGATGATAAAACAATCTTTGAAAGTCTCTTACAATATTGCTTTGGAAATTTTACCAAAAGTGAAAACAGTATGAAAGTGTTGAATTAACATTTACAGTTTCTGTTTGCGGGTCATAATAGATCTTTTCTCTTTTTGAGTAGAAGTGAGCCCCAATCATCATGCTTGAATAGATCTGTTATTTCTGCTGATGTTTGTGTGCAGAGTCCTGGTTCTTGCCCAGATCTGGAATTTCTAAAGATAGCCGTGTAAACTAAAAGATAAAGAAATAGATTTTGGCTTGCGTATTGTTACAGCACTTATGGGACTGTGTTCAGGAAACCAGGAAACTTTGTATAGTTGTATTTCATTTTTAACACATCCCAACATGTGGGAAGATAAATTAAGAAGGAATGCTTTGTAGGAAAACTATTCACTTTACAAAAAGAATAACACAATTCTTTCAAATAGCTAGCTTCCATAATGCTTTTAAATTAAACACTTTCCCGAAAGGGAACTCCTGAGCAAAGTGTAGGGCACAAATATGGCCTAAGTATTACAAATGCAGTAACTTAAAGTAAGTTTTTTTCTAAAATACAGTTCATAGAAGGCAAAAAAAAAAAAAAAAAAAAAAGTACCTGGACTTTCAGTATTTCTGAATTACCTATTAGTATTAATGACAATATTAACAATTATCAGTACACTTTGCTATAGTGGGCATATTTCTTTCTAACACTTCTAGATCTCTCAATTTCTATTTAACATTTTTGAATGTCAAAAGCCCAGCACCCAGCTATAGGCAATCTCTCAGAGAAGGGAGAGTGGGATGGGAACTTTCACTTTTTATATAACATATCTTTACCTTGTTGAAATGTTTTTCAAAAAACACATGCTGGTTTTGAATTTAAAAAATAAAATTACTGTGAATGTTGTGATAATCACAACAGTGATAGTGTAGTGAGGAAAACAAAATGATTGAAATTATTTGTGTATTTTTACTTCTCAACTAATTTTGCAGGTGGGTAGATACTGAAAGCCAACAATGCTTTCATTTTGCACTTGTCATTCGTTATTTCACTTAAGGATATTGGTATAGATGCATAAATGTATCTCACAAATTTGAAACGTCTGACTGGAACAGTTCTTTTCAGTCCACAGACATTGATTCGCACAATGATACAATAAATACATAGTCTTTCTGTGGTACTACTGTCAACATTCACTAAGAATTTTCACTCTGAAAATTAGTGTTTTGCATTATACACTGAGGCGACATATCAGAAGTAATATTGTGATGGTGGAAACTGTTGTTGTCTCTTTCAAAGATGGTTATTAGGTTGTTGAGGGGAAAAGTCTCTTAGTTCTCATGTTAGTTTTCCAGCCACACCTTCACATAGAGCCTGTGAGGTTAGTGCTGTGATTAGTATTTACATCTGCTTTTCAACAAGGCCATTTGTTGGTGGCAGCTCTGCCTCCTAGAATCTGGATTGGCCAAAATTTGTTCAAAGTCTGTAGTTAAGTTTCTTACAGCTACAGATGAAGGAATAATTGAATTAACCTAAATAGGAAGTTATGAAATGTATTTAGTTTGGCTTATGATGACCCCATCGAACACCTGCAGTGCCTTTTTTGATCAGCATCTACTAGAAAAGAGTTGTAACCAATTTAACATGTGACCAAGAAGTGTTTCAAAAGTGAGTTTTCTAGAAAATGGAAACTTTTTATAAACCAAGAATACTATTGTATAATAACAGCGGTATCTATAAGAATCTCCAGGGTATCAAGAAGTCTTAAAGAGGCTCAAAAGAGTAATAATGAAAGATACCAACTCTAGAACCAGATGTCATGGATTCAGCCCCCATCTCCACCACTCACTAGTACTGACTAAGCCAGAATATTTGGGTTCAAATCTCAGGGCTTTCCTTGGACACAGGGTGGGGAACATCACACACCGGGGCCTGTCGTGGGGTAGGGGGAGGGGGAGGGATAGCATTAGGAGATATGCCTAATGTAAATGACAAGTTAATGGATGCAGCACACCAACATGGCACATGTATACATATGTAACAAACCTGCACTTTGTGCACATGTACCCTAGAACTTAAAGTTTAATTTAAAAAAATTTTTTTAAAGTTAAAAAAAAAAAGCTCAGGACTTTCATCAGTTAGTTATGCTAAATGGAGATAATGATAGTACCTGCTTCATAGATTAAGGTAAGGATTAATCTAAGACTCGACTTTTTCATGAATATTGTAGAACACCAAATACTCTTTCTAAACTTTAGTATCATAGACACATGGTCTTTGTTTACAGGTAATATAATTTAAAACAGTGCTCAGCTCATAAATACTTTGTGCTAGCTGCTGCTGCTGCTATTGCTATTCATTATTATGAGCCCTAGTTGCTTTTTCAATGTTATTCAAGAAATAAGCAGAAAATTTAAAGGCAATTTGGTTCTCAGATATCATTGACTAGTGTTAGGGTACCAGCCACAGTCTAGAAACCCCACTTTACCCTCTCTTCCTGTGCTACTTCTGAGAAATTAAACAGCCAAATCTGTTAGACCTTATACCTAAAATAAGACTAGAATCTATCATAAAAGACTCACTTTTGTATAATTTGTAAAATATTCTATAGTTTATAATATGATGTAGTTGGGATTGACGGTATTATTATTTTGTCATCATCCCTATTTTACAGATTAGGACTCTTCAATTTGGAGGCTAAGGAAGAAGGGAGACAGTGTTATCAATATGCTCACTAAATTTAGCAATAGGATGGACTTATAAAGACAAGAATTACATAGAATCCTTGCCATAAATATAGGAAATACTCTGTTTCTCAAGCATTCATAGCCACCTTCTTGGAATTGTAAACCTGTGGTTTTATAATAATTTGGCATATAAACTATATATTTGGTAGAGAAATAAAACCAGAATAATATAATTTGTATACCTCTTTGTTTCTAAACCTATGTGCTGTCAATCTGGTCACATTTTTAAAAAGATGACTACCTTTCATGCTGCTAATGTATTTGTAAGATAAAGGCCTAGAAATTGAATCGGTGAGGGTTTTTTTCCTGCTTACAGATAACATTTTACATATTATGCACTTTGCTTCTCCTCCCCTCCCCCATTATCATAATATAACTTGAAGAGCTTTTGAAGTCAACTCATGTAGAAGTGCTTCATTCTTTTCTAAAGACTGCATGCTACTCTATTATGGTCATGCTGAACTTTATTGAAACAGCCTTCTATTGATGAACACTGAGATTGTTTTCAGCCTTGTACTATTAGAAACAGTGTTGCAGTGATTATCCTTTTACATATGGCATTTCACAAATGTGAGCACATCTATAGGTTAACACACTTAGGATGGAATTGTTGATTCAAAGGCTATGGGACTTTTAAATTTTGATCACTATTGCAAATTGCCCTTCCTAGAGGTTGTAGTAATATATACTCTATACTCTTTTTTCTCATACTTCAAAACACTCTCATCAGCAGTATACAAACAATTAATGACTGTTTCTCTACCGTCTCTCCAATACAGCCTGTGATCGAACTTTTTGATCTTAAGCAATCTTTTTGGAGGAAGATGGTATCTCAGCATAGTTAACTTGCAGTTGTTTTATCTTTGAGTGTCAAGCATTTTATTTTCTTTTCCTTGAACTGTCCATGTTGTTTGCTCATTTTTAAAATAAGATTGTTGGTCGGGCGCGGTGGCTCACACCTGTAATCCCAGCACTTTTGGGAGGTCGAGGCGGGCAGATGACGAGGTCAGGAGATCAAGACCATCCTGGCTAACATGGTGAAACTTCATCTCTACTAAAAACACAAAAAATTAGCCGTGTGTGGTGGCACATGCCTGTGGTCCTAGCTACTGGGGAGACGGGAGAATCGCTTGAACCCAGGAGGTAGAGGCTGCAGTGAGCCGAGATCACGCCACTGCACTCCATCCTGGGCGACAGAGCGAGACTCCGTCTCAAAAAAAAAAAAAAAAAAAAAGATTGTTGGGGATTTTCTTACTGATTTATAGTAGTCTTTCTTTAAAATTTAGCCCTTTGTTATTTGAGTGGCAAATATAATTCCTAGCTTTCTGTTTACTTTTGACTTTGTATATATTTATTTTTCCCATGTGAAAGTCTTTATTTTTATGTCATTAAATTTATCAATCTTATATTTTGTGACTTTTGGCTTTTGTGGCATTCTTAGGCCTGCTGCACTCCATGAGTGTTTTCTTCTAGTACTGTAATGTTTTTTTTGCTTTCTTTCTTTCATTTTTTTCTTATATTTAACTCTGATTTATTGTGGGGTAAAGCATGTTCTAGTGTTCCAGCTTCACTTTTTTCCTGAATGGCTATCCAGTTGTCCCAAGATCATTTGTTGAATAATTCATTTTTCCCCATTTGAAATGACACCTTTTCGTATACTAAAGTCCCAAGTCTCTTAGTTATAAAACAGTAATAAACCCTTGAAACAGGCATTTTCCTAAAATACATTTTGTTTATTAAAGACAGTTTTCAAGATTAAAGAAATTAGAGGGGATAAACGTTAATTTTAGCCTTAGTTTTATCCAACAGTTGTTGTTTCAAATGTATGTAATTGGATCAGAAATTCAGCAGTTAGAAAAGCTAAGAGTCATCATTGTATATAAATGGCTGCTATTGGTACCAAAATTATATATTGAATAACAGGGATGTCCTCTGGCATTTATTACAGAATATTAAAATTGAAACAAATACGTGGCCAGACCAGTGAATTAAGTGCCTCCTCTAATGAAGGGTATAATGTTAAAGCATTACTATCTTCAGTGTAAGGATGGAATAACCAAGGAGAAATCACCAACCTCCAGCATAAGATTATTTTATTTAAATATTATTTTATGAATTCTGTTGGCAAATATAGACTACTTTGAATCTTGATTTCTCCTAATAAAGATTATCTTCACTTTTGTCCTTCCTGCTTACTTTTAAAAAGTCTATTCTGCTTTAAAGATTTTCATTTGCTGGGACCAGATTTCTTGGATTGCTGCCACATGTCCTTCTCTCTGTGAATCCACCCATCCCCACTTTTTTCTTTAAAAGGCAGATACCTGGTTTATATCATGAAGAACTTTTAAAAGCAGTAAGGAGAGAGTAGAATTATATGAGTATTTAATTATATATATATAAAATATATATGAGTGAAGGGGTTAATCTTTAATTGTATAAATTCTAAAAAATTTTTTAAATGACACTAGATAGGACATACCTCAAAACAACAACAGAAAGTTGAAATATATTATTTTGGTTTTGTTTCTGTAAGCACACTATATGGGGAGGGTGAGGGAGGGAAAGGAAACCCTAACAGATTTTCAGTTCTTGTTAACCATACTATACCGTCACATAAGGTACAGGATTCTAGAGTCACTGTGTCAAATGTCAGAAAACTATTTCTCAATTATTTGAGCTTCTCTAAAATATAATATGGGCAAGGTTGATGACATCCTAAAAATAAAAAAAAACTTAAGGCAAACTTACAAACAAAATGAGTTTCTCTAAAATTATTTAACTACAGAGAAAACATGCCCTGTAATGCTGTCTCTTGTGAATATAGTTTTTATTTTTCGTAAATTTACATTCTGTGAGGTGTTGTTTTAGATGTAATAATAGTTACACTTCTAGTTTAAGACACCTAGGTGGAAGTACTGCTTTTTCATTTTCTGACGACACACAGGGATTGATATTTGGGTTGGTTGAGTTTTAGATGTACAAACACACTGGTCTTATTTTGTATCACTGATGATCCACAGGGTTGGTTGGCTGCTATGTGCTGAACTTTCTGTTCTAGACTTTCTGCCAAGTACTTTATGCAAAACTCTGGTTTTAGTGAAACAGGTTTTATTGTTTTTAGTCAGAGTTGTATTATAAGCTGTTGTTAGCTATGCAATGCTAACAGAAGAGTTGGTATGTATATACAGCCATGAAAACAAACCACCAAAACAAGCCTGTCTCTGTTCAACTGGTGGTTTTTCCCTCCCATTCCTTTAGCCTCAGTTCATTTTGTTTACTGCCAGAGGCCTGAGATGGTGTAATTTTCTTTTCTAGGAACTTGGCATTAGAATTCCTCGACCACTAGGACAGGGACCAAGCAGATTCATCCCAGAAAAGGAGGTATGTTGTTTGTGAAAGTACATAGTGAACTGTATGCTTTTAAGGAAGAGCTTTCATGACCCACATCTTGGCATCTGAAGAACTGTTGGTCAACAACATGTTTTAGTCAGAGTTGGTTGCAGTTAATCATGCTTTGGCAGTGAATGTGTGGGAATAAAAAGCTGTTGTACTTGTGTTGATTTCTAGTATTTCATGGTGTATTTTTAACACCCATATTTAATCAAGTAAAGCCAAGATTGGTTTTTGACCAATGATACTCCATCTGCTTATATTTAGATGTTGTTTAGGTGTGCCTATAACCTGAGTTACTTAGTCTTGACCATCTCCACAGGCTGATATCAATGCTAGATTGGATCTTTAATTCTATATATGTGTAAAAGCATCTATGCTTTATTTTTGTAAGGATTGTATGCTATTAGTTAATTTTAGTTCTCCTTAAATTGAGCGAGAGTAGGCAGTTTTGTAAAGAAAGGCTTTAGTGTTTGCAAGCTCTGCAAGTTTGATAATCTAAATCTGCTTCTTTATCTGGATTCTGGCCAACTGCAAGCAGCCTATCTAGATGGCCTTTAATGTTCAGCCTTTGTTGTTTATCCCCTACTATATAATATGTAAGTGTTTATTCTTCTGTATCTTTCCACCAGTTGAGTTTAAATCTGTAACCCCTCTTTCTTAAGCCAAATTTAATCTGCTTCTAAATGATACTTAGAGTACAGCCCATGTATATTTTCTTCCCTTAACACCAATTTACAATTTCAGTAACCATGGTTTTTCTCTCATTACAGATCCTCCAAGTGGGGAGTGAAGACGCACAGATGCATGCTTTATTTGCAGATTCTTTTGCTGCTTTGGGCCGTTTGGATAACATTACATTAGTGATGGTTTTCCACCCACAATATTTAGAAAGTTTCTTAAAAACTCAACACTATCTACTGCAAATGGATGGGCCGTTACCCCTACATTATCGGCACTACATTGGAATAATGGTTTGTAAACATTCAGTGAAAAATTCTTTTTGCTATTTTTATTAATCTCTTTAAGAGACAGTTAGTGCTTTAAACACAGGGATAAATACTTAGATTATGATGTAAATATGATTCCTGTTACATAGTCTCTGTTTTTCCTATTTTTAAATAAGTATGCTCTCAATTATAACAAAAAGAAACAAGTATTTATAGTTGTTCTTTTTCTCATTGCTGAGAACCATTCTTCATTAAATAAGTAGAACAAAAGTTGTTTCATCATTATAAATAGTTCACATTGGCATAAGTGGTGCTTCCTGTTCAATTTGTAAATAATATTCCATTATTTTATGATTGGCACCTTAATTGAAGTTTCTTCTTAATCGGAAGTTCTGAAAGTATATAGATAAAATGTCTAAAGTTCAAATACTTTAATCAGATATTTTGTTCTTGGAATATTTATAAGGTTCTTACTGTATTTGAATTTTTAAAATATTTATATAAAAACTGCATTTCTGTAGTTTATGGAAAATTTGAAAACATACTAATAAACTTAATTAGCTCTTTTGCATGTTGTAAATAAAAAATAGTTAGTTCAAGGTTTTAATATTTATAATTAGAATAATCTTTTTGTTTTCTCTGAAGGCTGCGGCAAGACATCAGTGTTCCTACTTAGTGAACCTGCATGTAAATGATTTCCTTCATGTTGGTGGGGACCCCAAGTGGCTCAATGGTTTAGAGAATGCTCCTCAAAAACTACAGAATTTAGGAGAACTTAACAAAGTGTTAGCCCATAGACCTTGGCTTATTACCAAAGAACATATTGAGGTAAGAATAAGCAGTGGGGTAATCTATCTTGGGAGTCATTTCATACTTTTTTAGAGCAGTTTTAGGATTACAGAAAAATTGTGCAGAAAGTACAGAGAGTTCCTGTTTTCTACCCCCTGAGCCTCTTCCCACAGGTGCACATTTTCTTCTGTTATAGCATTTCTGTAGTACATTTGCTGTAATTGATATAGTACTAGTAACTCTATAGTTCACATTAGGGTTCAGTCTTTGCATTGTATGGTTCTACACCATACAATGGTGTATTTCAACAAATAATGTCACGCATCCATTACAGTATCATATGGAATAGTTAGTACCCTAAAAATGCCCTGGGTTCCACCTGTTCATCCCTTTCCCCTTCCCCTAAACCCCTGCAACCACTCATCTTTTTATTGTTTCTATATAGTTTTGCCTTTTCCAGAATGCCATACAGTTGGAATCATATAAAAGTATGTAGCTTTTCAGACTGGCTTCTTTCATCTAGTAACATCCATTTAAGGCTTCTTCATGCTTTTTCATGACTTGATAGTTCATTTCTTTTTATCACTGGATAATTCTCTATTGTATGGTTATACCATAGTTTGTTTATCCATTCACCTATTGAAGGATATCTTGGTTGCTGCCAGTTTTGGGCAATTGCAGATAAAGCTGCTATAAACATTCATGTATAGGTTTTTTTTTTTTTTTGGTCGACAAAAGTTTTCACCTCATTTGGGTAAATAACTAGGAGTGCAATTTGTGGGTAATATGGTAAGCGTACGTTTACCTTTGTAAGAAACCGTGAAACTGTCTTCCAAAGTGGTATCAGTTTGCATTCCCACCACCAGTGAAGCAGCATTCCTGTTGGCCCACATCTTTGCCAGCATTGGTGTCAGTGTTTTGGATTTCAGCCATTCTGATAAGTGTGAAGTGGCATCTCATTGTTACGCATCTTTATGTTATGTTTTAAATGTCATGTTAAACTAGTTTGTTCTGATTCTATTTATTAATAGAGGTAATAAAGTAAAAGTAGATTGATGTTCTCTAAAATTGTCTACCATGCACTATAAATTCTTAAAGATGCGGCCGGGCGCGGTGGCTCAAGCCTGTAATCCCAGCACTTTGGGAGGCCGAGACGGGCGGATCACGAGGTCAGGAGATCGAGACCATCCTGGCTAACATGGTGAAACCCCGTCTCTATTAAGAAATACAAAAAACTAGCCGGGCGAGGTGGCGGGCGTCTGTAGTCCCAGCTACTTGGGAGGCTGAGGCCGGAGAATGGCGTGAACCCGGGAGGCGGAGCTTGCAGTGAGCTGAGATCCGGCCACTGCACTCCAGCCCAGACGACAGAGCGAGACTCCGTCTCAAAAAAAAAAAAAAAAAAATTCTTAAAGATGCATCTTTTGGTCTTATCTATTTTATAGAATAGATACTATTAGATAATTAAAGATATTATCAAGAAGATAAAGATTTGAATATATTAATACAATGCCTATTATATATTGTCAAGTAAGGAAAAATTATACAAGATTACAAAACAGATAATGAAGCAGAAGTGGAAGAATTATAGAATTTATGTATAACTTTTTGATGATTTAGGAGTATTTAATCAAGTTGTTCAAGCCACTATCTTAAAAATTCCTTGAGGAGGCCTTATAATAAAGCACAGGCATCTCAAACAGCAGCTTCTACTTATAAACACAAATTTATTACATTTGCTTTGAGATTTTGAACTAACAACACAGTAATTCATTCATAATCCAGCATCTGAAATACAGCGACCACTTTTAAGCAAAATGCATTCTCTTATATTTTAAGTCAATATTTCAGAAAATCAAAATAATAGTGCATGTCTTAACAGATTATGTTAAGTTGTATTTGTGAATGCATATTTATAAAAACTAGCAAATTCTGGGTTCTACATGTTTCAAATGATAATTTTATACTAGACTTTGTATGGTGACTCATGTTTTCAATAAATTAAATACTGAAATGAACTGTATACTTTTACCACACCCCACTACAAAAATATATTTTTTTTTCCCCCCTAAGGGACTTTTAAAAGCTGAAGAGCACAGCTGGTCCCTTGCGGAATTGGTACATGCAGTAGTTTTACTCACACACTATCATTCTCTTGCCTCGTTCACATTTGGCTGTGGAATCAGTCCAGAAATTCATTGTGATGGTGGCCACACATTCAGACCTCCTTCTGTTAGCAACTACTGCATCTGTGACATTACAAATGGCAATCACAGTGTGGATGAGATGCCGGTCAACTCAGCAGAAAATGTTTCTGTAAGTATTATTTGTCATGAGATTGTCATAAAACTAATCACAATAATTGCTGTTATATTATTTCTTCAATTGGCTTCTTAGAAAAACCCACCCTGTTAAGACTGTGGTGATATTGGGCCCCTATATCGATTCATTCAGTAAGGTTTTATTGACTGCCTCATGCTCATCACTAGTCTAGGTGATATACAAAATTATACAAAAGTGACGTACAAAACTCTAAGACCCTCTAGGAGTTTACAGTTAGATAATTTTAGGATCAGGAGCCAACAGCATGTGTCCCATCAGGGCCAAATAATATTGACTGGCTACTACAGTGACATGAGGGAAGGCTGAAAATAGTGTGGCCTAGTGGTGAAGACTTTTTGTGCCAATCACATTCTTCTCTTTTGCACAAAATAAACAGTCTGGCTTCGTAATTTTTTATCTTTCAGAAGATTTAATCAACTTTGATCTAGAAATTTCTCTCTTTAAAATTCTTTTTCATGTTTAACTTTGCACCAATATAGAAGGTGATATCAGGTGAATGTAAATGTGTTAAAATGCTTTCACCTCTATTCCTTATCTTCCTGGCTTTTATATATTCTCAGTTTTGTTACTCCTTTGAAACAGAGCAAGTTCAGTTTTCTATAAGCAAATTTTAATTCCTATATATGATGAATCAGAATCCCCTCCTGCATTCTTTTGCTGTAGCAAAAAAAAGCAGGTGTTTATTTTATGCTTCAAAAATAAATTTTAGAAGCAGTATCACAGCCATCTGAATGCTTTGCATGCATTTTCTGAGTTATATTATCCCTTTGAAATAGATTTGACAGGTTGAATTGCCTTTAACTTACATATTTGACTTCGGGCAAGTTACTGAATCTCAGTTATTTCATATCTAAATAAAAGTAAAACACAAAGTTATTGTGAGGTTTAAATGAAACGTCTCTAAAGAAGTAAAATGCCAAGTACAGCACTGAGCATTTGTGAGGTGCTAAATAAGAGGTAGCATTTACATATGGTGAAATTAGCACAAGAAAGAATAATTTCCCCAAGGTTGATCATAGCACTGTCCTGACACTGCCAAAGACCATCAGTTTCACCATCCTTTGAGCTGCCTAGATTCATGTTATAGGCCTGCATATAGCCACTGATTATTTGTCAAAGCTTGGCAGTCAGAAGAGGATCCAAGAGAGAGTTTTCAGTTGCTAGAATGCTAGGAGATGGATTCTTGTCCTTGCTACCAATCATTTAGTACAAGGCTAAAGAAAAAAGTACTTGATTGTTTCTAGTTCTCCTTCTATTAAAAGAATGAATAGTGAAAGAAGATGATTTTTATTTCTCTAATAGATAAGCTTCCTATTCCCAGGTAAGTTGGATACTTTTAGAAGGTTTATGGCCCACACTGATGACACCTGACAGTGAGCTGAGATGGCTTGTTTTTTAGGTACATATCCAGTATCTGACTCAGCTCTTCAGATACAAATGGTAACAAACAAACAAGAATTTTCCATCCCTCCCAACCCTGGCAACTACTTACTCCTTTTTTTACTGTCTCCATAGTTTTGCCTTTTCCAGAATGTTATATAGTTGGAATCATACAGTATGTAGCCTTTTCAGATTGGCTTCTTTCACTTAGTAATATGCATTTAAACTTCTTCCATGTCTGTTCATGGCTTGATACCTAATTTCTTTTTTGCACTGAATAATTTTTTATTTTCTGGATGTACCAACGTTTCTTTATTCCAGTAGCTACTGAAGGACACGTTGGTTGCTTCTAAGTATTGGTGTATTATTCTGTTCTCATGCTGCTAATAAAGACATACCCAAGACTGGGTAATTTATAAAGGGAAAAAAAAAAATTCTTACACAGTTTTAACATTTTAATATTAAAATGAAATGCCGTAATTTTTTTAATCCTAACAACTTTGGCAGATCAGTCAAGGAACAAAGAAACCTACTTTGTTTCGTTTCCCTCTTATTTCAATATAATATCAAGAATTATCTTTCCTAAGAATACTTACAATTTGGGCTCTTTAAGAGGAGAATGGGTAAACAAAATAAATTAGTGAGAGATAATGTGAGTTGATGGAGACCTTTTTTAAACTTTGAGTCATCCTATCATGAAACCTAATCCTTTTCAGCTCATTTTTTATTTGGTTACTGACCATGTGTCAGGAATAATTATGGGGAAAATGCATGCATGCGCCAGAAGAATCTTCAGTACCATCGCAGAAACACTTCCCATCATGAAAGTCTTAGAGGAAGGGCTTAATACTGGGCATTTCAGCATAACTGTTTGGATCAAAAGAAAATGTAAAGCACAAGTGATATAGATTGTCTCTTAATGTAGAATTATCCTGACAGTCATTCTCCAACAAGTATTTCTTGAATATCTACTATGTACCAAGTGTACTCTGCTAGGCTTGGGATATATACAAGTAAACCAAACAGATCTCCTACCTCTCCTACCTTTATGAAGGTTTGGTCTGGGAAGGGAGCCAGCATTAAATCAATATCATGCAAATAACAATTATAAATTATGATTGGTCCTCTGAAGGAAAGAGGAGAGGGTTGTGTTAGAATCTAATTTGATAGTGGGGTAAATGATAGTGTTTAGAAGGATGTAAGCTGCTACCTAAAGGATCAATGGGTGGAAGCCAGGAAAAATGGGAGATAGAGGTCTTAAAAACATTCCTAGCAAAATCAGTTCATAAAAGGGGAAACATTAATTTTGTATATATACATTGAGATTTGAGACTAAGACTTTTTTTTTTTTTTCTTTTTGAGACAAAGTCTCTCTCTGTTGTCCGGGCTGGAGTACAGTGGCACAATCACAGCTCACTGCAGCCTTGAACTCCTCCTGGGCTCAAGTGATTCTCCTGCCTTGGTCTCCCAAAATGCTGGGATTACAGGCGTGAGCCACTAGCCCAACCTAGACTTCTTAATATATTCATTTTATTTATAAGAAAGATATAAATTGTATAGATTTGATCTAGCTTTTGTAGCAAGAATGCAGCAGGGTATAGAAGTATAACCGGTTTGACTAGTGCAAAACAACTTGGCCAGTCCTTTGTCAGACCTGTTACTCTATGTGTGACACTGCTCTAGTCACCCCAGCAAGTGACAGCTGCCAGATCCATCTGCAGAGGTCAGTGGCCAACTCCAGCCACGTAAAGACATCTTTCATGTTTAATTGGTAAACTGTATAAATAGAGCTAATTATTAAAGATGATAGACACATTGACAATATGTATGCCCAGTGTACACAGCTGATGCAAAGTCACTTATACTTTGTGTATCTTATTTATTTAAAGGTTAAGCAAGTAGAAGTTAACTTATGCAGTTGTTTTAAATTGACAAGTAGTGTTTAGTTTTTAAAACAGCATAAATAGTAATGACATTATTGCTAATCTTGTAAAAGCATTAGAATGTGTTCTTAAAATCATGTTTTTCTTATATTTTAAAATCTGCATGTCTGTATTCCTAATAGGCCAAAATAATTTTTTATTCATTAATGTACATTAAAATTATAAGAATATTTTCCCTATATTCTATTAAGACATAAATTGTGGCCAGGCATGGTGGCTCACACCTGTAGTCCCAGCACTTCGGGAGGCTGAGGCAGGCAGATCACAAGGTCAGGAGATCGAGACCATCCTGGCTAACACGGTGAAACCCCATCTCTACTAAAAAACACAAAAAATTAGCCGGGCATGGCGGTGGGCACCTGTAGTCCCAGCTACTCGGGAGGCTGAGGCAGGAGAATGGCGTAAACCCGGGAGGCGGAGCTTGCAGTGAGCCGAGATCTCGCCACTGCACTCCAGCCTGGGCAATGGAACAAGACTCTGTCTCAAAAAAAGAAATAAAAGATATAAATTCTTATGAGACAGACTTAAAAGATAATTCATATATATTCTGTGTCTGCCACGTATAACATTAATTGTATTTTTTCTTCAGGTGAGTGATTCTTTCTTTGAGGTTGAAGCCCTCATGGAAAAGATGAGGCAGTTACAGGAATGTCGAGATGAAGAAGAGGCAAGTCAGGAAGAGATGGCTTCACGTTTTGAAATAGAAAAAAGAGAGAGCATGTTTGTCTTCTCTTCAGGTAAGAACAACCATTACATAGTCAATATAATTATTGCAAACTCAACTTTTTATTTAGGGAATTTAAATGACTTTTAAAGCATCAATCTAAATATGTCCTTCCTTTTAGAGAGGCTATTGCATAGATATTCCTATTTACAAATAATTTTTAAAGCAAGCAACTAAGAAAAGGCCATAAGTGAAAACAGCCTAGACTAAGAGGGAGGACATTTAATTTGGATTCTGGTACTAAAATTACTTCTAATAACCTTTGTGAACTTGGCTAAGTCACTTAACATATGAGTGCCGTCTTTTTTCTCATTTTTTTTTTTTTAAGAAACAGCATCTTGCTTTGTTGCCAGGCTGGAGTGCAGTGGCGTGACTGTAGCTCCTAGGCTCAAGCGATCATCCTGCCTCAGCTTCCTGAGTAGCTAGGACTACAAACATATGCCACCACGCCTAGTAAATTTTTAAATTTTTTTTGTAGAGATGGAAGTCTTGCTATATTGCCCATGCTTCTCTTCTTTAACATGAGGAAATAGTCCCAAGACTGCTTCCAGCATTAAAATTCTGTGATTTTTTGGGGGCATGGTAGTTTGTACCTGTGGTACCAGCCACTCAAGAAGCTGAGGTGGGAGGATCGCCTTGAAGCCAGTCATTCCAGACTAGTTTGGGCAACCTAGCAAGACTCTCGTCTCTAAAAAAACAAACAACAACAAAAAGTATCATTTGTGAAAAGGAGATATTTATTAAATAACCAACAACCACCTAAATCCTCTATGTTTAACCTTTATCTATATGCAGGCTACAGGAGATAATATATAAACCAGGTAATTTAAAGGAGAAACAGCTTATAAAATGTCTCCAGATGTATTTTGACAATAATAGAGTGGGAGAAAGAGCACCAAGCTTCTTAATAGCAAAGAAACAATCAGATTTGTTTAAATGGAGGTTGGACGTTAGCTTGTTTTTCTTCCAGGAAAAATTTTTGTTTCCATGCCTAAAGATGTAGAGTTGTCATCTAATGCTACACTTACATGAAACTATAATCTCATCAACTTCTAAACATGATGATAGTTCAGAAAGTCTTAGGCACAGTGCAGGCAGCACTGTAAAAATGTTAACTCATGGGATTTCTTTCTTTGATCATGTTACATATTATATGTCATTAATATTCAACAAAAATAAATGCTAAATTTTGAAGCATAGCTGATTTTTATAGTTATCTTAAAAATTATCCAAAAGTATGTTCATACTTTGAATAAGTAGAACCTAATACATATAAATTGGAATGGGAGGAGAGAGAGAGGGTCTATGAAAGAGGCAATAAAAGGCATAGAGAATTCGACTATGAGTTTTCATTTTATAACAGAGAATCTCCTTTATTCTATTTACTAGCAAGTAAACTACTTTGTATAATTGTAAGACTATTTTGGTTGATACTGGTTACTCAGTAACAGAGAAAGGGTTATGCCATTTTTACTTGCTTTGGGTAAAGTCAATTTTAACTAGCATCCCATTTTTAAAAACCTTTCAATGGCCTTTTTCCCCAGATGATGATGAAGTTACACCAGCAAGAGATGTATCTCGTCATTTTGAGGATACTAGTTATGGGTATAAAGATTTCTCTAGACATGGGATGCATGTTCCAACATTTCGTGTCCAGGTAAAATTGCAACTTGTATGTGCATGATTGACTAGAAACATCTCAGTCTGACTTAAAATACAAAAGAGCCACTTAGATTTAAGAACTATGCTAAGTGCTTTCCAGGCAGTATCTCTTCTTGTTTCAGAATAAAAGCTGAAAGACTGTTTCTAATCCATCCATGGAATCATACTGTAGTTTCAATGTATGTGTATCTTAAAATTTTTATTGTGTAAGTATTTAATTCAGATGAGTTGATACTCCCAGCATTCCCAAATATTATTAGGGGCCAGTGTTAAATAATAACTATTTTACCAGAATTATGAAAATATTTGAGAACCATAAGATTTTGTTTCTTTGCTCAAGAAACTAAGGGGCCTCATACTGGCTCCCACCTGTAATCCCAGCACCTTGGGAGGCTGAGGCAGGTGGATCGCCTGAGCCGAGGCATTCCAAGACCAGCCTGGCCAACAAGGGGAAAACTTGTCTCCACACAAAAATAAAATAAAATTAGCCAGGTGTGGTGGTGTGTACCTGTAGTCCCATCTACTTAGGAGGCTGAGGTGGGAAGATCACTTGAGCCTGGAAGGTTGAGGCTGCGGTGAGCCCTGATGGAGCCACTGCACTCCAGCCTGGGTGACAGAGTGGGATCCTGTCTCAAAAAATAAAAATAAACTAAGGGACAAAATTTAGGCACAAGGAAGAGTTACAGAATAATTATACAATAGATTAGAAATTGAAGACATCATGTGGACTGGAAATTTTATGGAGAGACATTAGGATTTGAAGAATTTGGATAGTAAAAAGGGTATTGTAAGTAGAAGAGAATAGACAATAATTAAGCTTAGGTTGAGGGATAGAGTGAAGGAAGGAATTACAAAGACATTGGCTGGCTGCTGAGAGCTTCACGCTAAAGATTCCTACTTCTGATTAGTGGTGTATGTTTAAAATTGGTTAGGTGTGCCTTAAATGTGAAAGCAGTTTACAGTAGATTATGCAGGGTTTGTAGGCTTTGACCAGAGTGATGGCATAATATCAAAGAGGTGTTTTTAGAAAAGCAACAAAGAAGTAGGGGCTTATTAAGTCTTGTTTCATGTGGAAAGAAAGGAGGCAAGGAGATTTAATATAGGAAAACTAATTAGGAGACTCAGTTAATAGGGCTAAAAGGCAGAAGTGGGGGTAGGAGAAGGAATGGGTGCTGGATGTGTTGAATTAAAAATTCACAAAATTTGGCCAGATCTGGTGGCTGCCACGTGTAATCCCAGCACTTTGAGAGACCAAGATGGGAAAATCACTGAGGCCAAGCATTCAAGACTAGCATGGGCAGCCAAACAAGACCCTATCTCTACAAATAATTTTAAACAGTATCCAAGCAAGGTGGCCTGTGCCTGTAGTTCCAGTTACTCAGGAGGCTGAGGCAGGGAGGATCGTTTGATCCCAGGAATTGGAGGCTGCAGTGAGCTGTGATCACACCATTGCACTCCAGCTTGGGCAACAGAGTGAGACCTTGTCTCTTAAAACACACTTACTCATTATTTGAATGCCATTTTGAATGGCTGCAGCAATGGAAAAGGAGAGGGGACTCCCAAGATGGTCACATCTGGGGGCTGAGTGGAGAGAGAGTGAAAGAGAGAAAGGCCGCTGTGTAAAGGGAGGAGACTACTAGGTTTTTTTTTTTTTCAGATGAGACTATTAGTTTTTAAACTCACTGAGTTATAAAACACAACCTTTTGCATGTTACAGTATGGAAATTGAAAAAAGATTGGAGTGCAAGAAGCTGAGAGTTAGGGATGAAAGCCAGTTGGATTGTCAACCAAATGACAATCATACTACAGAGCTGTAGATAAAGAATTGTACTTGACCACATTTTAATTATTCACATTTGTTCTATTCCCTGTATTTAGGACTATTGCTGGGAAGATCATGGTTATTCTTTGGTAAATCGCCTTTATCCAGATGTGGGACAGTTGATTGATGAAAAATTTCACATTGCCTACAATCTTACTTATAATACAATGGCAATGCACAAAGATGTTGATACCTCAATGCTTAGGCGGGCAATTTGGAACTATATTCACTGCATGTTTGGAATAAGGTTAGTCTTCTTTCTGTATTTATAAAAAGATGTTTTCCTCTGGGCCAAATTATTCAAGTGCTTGGAGTGCATGTGCACATGGACACACACATAATCAAAACCCATCCCCTCCCCTATAACTTATTTTTATGCTATTTATGCTTCAAAGAACCACTTTATTGCAACTTAGTTTTTTCTCCTCTTTCCTAGCTAGGCAGGAGGGAGAGTTAGGGACTTTGACAAGAGTTGAATGACAGCTGCCTCCAGGAAAGGGAGGACAAGCAAGCTGGTCCTAGAACAAAGTTTGTCACTGAACACCTTTAGTATCTTTTCTCTTCATATCATCTGTCTCCTGATACATTTATGTTTCTACCTCCTTGGAAATTAGTACCCTTATATTGCCCCTCTGGCTGTTCTTAGGCTCCCTCTGAGGATTACTTGCTCTCAATAATACCTAATAAAAATGCAAAACTTTCATGTCCTTGCTGTTACGTTTTTATTATGTTATAATGAAAATGCAGTCATTGTATACCACCTTCTCACACATGCACACAAACTCCGAGCTACAGTGCTTACTAGTTAACTATTTTCACTGTAAAATCAGGCTTTCTATTCATTTTATTAGAGGCTCTGGTCAAAACCTACAAACCCTAGTTAATCTACTCTAAACTGATCTGGCATTTGAGGTACATCTGACCAACTTTAAACTAATTTCCCACTAATCAGTAGCCAGACTATTGACTTTAGCCTCCTGAATGGTTGTAGAACCAGCTTTGCAAGACCTTTCTCCTCTTTCCCCTGAAAACTCAATAGGAGACTTCAGTACCTATGTCATCAGGAATCCATTACCCAGTGCAGCAAAGCAGACAACTAGTACATGCAGAGCCATCTTGGCTTAAAACAGGATAGGCTCTCCTAAGTATAGACCATCCTTCTGCCCACAGCCCCTGCCTTTTTTCTCATTTGACCCCAGAAACTCCTAGAAACATGAGTAAGGTAATTCTAATTATTTTTATTTACACAAGTGAATTTCTCTATATGTATATATAGAGAATGTACTACTACCAATAACAAACATAATTATTTTGTTTAATTTTGATAATACTCAAAATCTGTTCTCAGAATTTGTTCAGCCAGGCACAGTGGGTCATGCCCATAATCCCAGTACTTTGGGAAGCCAAGGCGGGTGGATCACTTGAGGTCAGGAGTTTTAGACTAGCCTGGCCAATATGGTGATACCCTGTCTCTACTAAAAATACAAAAATTAGCTGGGCATGGTGGCACACACCTGTGATCCTAAGCTTCTCAGGAGGCTGAGGTGAGAGAATCACTTGAACCCAGGAAGCGGAAGTTGCAGTAAGCCAAGATAGCACCACTGCACTCCAGTCTGGGCGACAGGGCAAGACTCCGTCTCAATAATAGTTCGTTCCTCAGTGTGGCTGCATATTCATGATTGCAAATGTACACTACTGCTTGGTACCCAGTGCTACGTTAATATTGTCAGCTTTCAGGAATGATTTACTTGGGTAGTAGAAAATGTTCTGTTACTCTCCCTAAGTACTCTGTTTCTTATCCCTTATACTCACTCATCCACCTGCAGTTGTAAAGCTCTATCATTTTTGGGGACAGCTGCCTACACAAAGAGGGAAAAAATACAGCATTAATTATTGATGTGTATACTTTTGTAACATGAAAACAGGTTATACACTGAAAATATCATAATTCTCCTTATGTCTTTCAACAGATACGATGATTATGACTACGGTGAAATTAACCAGCTATTGGATCGTAGCTTTAAAGTTTATATCAAAACTGTTGTTTGTACTCCTGAAAAGGTTACCAAAAGAATGTATGAAAGCTTCTGGAGGCAATTCAAGCACTCTGAGAAGGTATGTGCCTATTGTGGCTTGTTTACTCTGTAACTTAGCAATGATTCGTAGTCTCCTTCACCTAACCTAATTGGTCTGAAACCCTTTCCATCACCCCTCCCAACCCAAAGAAAAACATTCCAGGACAGCTGTCTCAGGTACCCCTTCAGAAGGGAACCTCATTATGGTGATAGAGTAAAAGAATAAAGATAGGGAGCACAGGTGGGCTGGCCCATCTTCAGAAGTGCTGGCATGGCTGTCAGCATGTAGAAGAAAGACTGTTTTATAAAAGCTGTGTATATGTAGAAGTGTCTGTTCTCTTTGAAACATCTTTATAGAAATTACTGAATAATGATTTGGCAGGGGAAGTTGTTATTCTGATAAAACAGTGTCTAGATTTTCTGACATGTAACAAACCTCCAAGAAATATGGTAAAATATAAATGAAAGCTCAAACCATCTATCCAAAAATAATGTTAGGGCGGGCATGGTGGCTCACACCTGTAATCCCAGCACTTTGGGAGGCCAAGGCAGGCAGATCACTTCAGGTCAGGAGTCCAAGACCAGCCTGTCCAACATGGTGATACTAAAAATACCAAAAACTTAGTTGGGCATGGTGGCATGCACCTGTAGTCCCAGCTACTTGGGAGGCTGAGGCATGAGAACTGCTTGAACCCAGGAGGTGGAGGTTGCAGTGAGCCAAGATCATGCCACTGCTCTTGAGCCTGGGAAAGAGTGAAACTGTGTATCAGGAAAAAAAAGACAGCTGTTTTGAGAAATTGATAATCTGTTCAACAAACCCAAGGATAAGTTATTCTGTACTACATAGGAAGTGTAGGACGTGTACTTATTTTATGTGTTCATTAGATTCACTGAAAAACTGATTGTGAATGTTTGTAACCCTTCCTTATATGATGTTGTATTTTATATTCAGGTTCATGTTAATCTGCTTCTTATAGAAGCTAGGATGCAAGCAGAACTCCTTTATGCTCTGAGAGCCATTACCCGCTATATGACCTGATGCCTTTCCTTCATTAAAGATGATTCTGGAATGATCAGCAGATATAGTCTACAAGGGGAAGGTACTAAACCCCAGGACCAATGGTAGACAAAATAATTCAGAAATCCATTGTGCCATGATTCCTTTAGTTTCTGCTATTTTTCTGTGGAAAACCCACTGCTGGCACAAGCAGTGACTGTTTGGCAGCTTCAAGTTTAGAGCTGTGAAGACAGGCTGCCATTCAAGTATTTTGCTTTTTGACAGTACAAGATGCTGTGTAACTGTTTTAATACAGCAAATAGTAACTCTCCAAATCCTGTTGCTTTTATGTTAAATAAGATAACAAGAATTGGAGCATGCAAAGATGGGACTTGGATAATGACTTAAGCTTTATATATAAAGAATTTTAGAAGATCTTGGTGCTGCTATTCCTGCTGGAGGAATGAATAGATGGCTGTTTCAGTTAAGCTATTAGTAATAAAAGTGAACATTGCTACTATCTGAGCCTACATACATAACTTGTGTGATTTCAAATTAAACTTGCATTATGTGTTAATTTTCTTGCATCTAAAAAAGCATAGAATTCCTACTCACACAGCTCAGCAACAACCATTTTGATGGTAACAGTTAATTTCTCTCATTAGTTTTTTAAATTCAGGGTTCTGGATATTAAATTATAATGGCATTCTTAAAGATTTTCTTCAAAAAGCAATCCTAAATGAAAGTGTGTAAATTACAAGAAGCTGGCGATCTTCTGATATGCTGTTTCACAGGATCCTGACACTGGAGGGCAGCTGTCTTGTGCAGTAGTTGTGTTTCCAGCATCGAAGTTGTGGGATATGTTGCTGTAGACTGCTGCGCAGTCCTGGGTGCATTCTGTGTCTCTGCCTCTGCCTGCCTCCTGGTCCCCCCTTTAAAGGTTGTGCAGCTCCTTAAATAATAAAGCTGGAAAACATTTTTAGTTGGGTTATCACATTTGATTTACAAAAACGCTAACTTTGTTTGAAATGCAAACAGGTTTGAAAATATGTATTAAGTACTTTGTATTCTGGAAGCGTGAATTGCTTTTGAAGTCTGTCAGTATTACTGGTATTTTTCAATAAAGAAGAATTTTTCTCCAATTTTATGTGCTGTCTCAATCTCTTAAAAAGTCATGACTTCACTATTAGTAATAATTTTGAGTTTCTACCTACTTTCATAAGCCAATTAAATAATGCTGTAATCAGATGAGACTGCTTTTAAATGGCAAAACACTTGAAGCCATTTTGAAAGATAGATACAAAGAAGAGTGGACTTTCTTTAGAATCTTATGTAAGACCATTTTTATTTATCTTGGAAATGACTGGTATGCCCCTATGCCTGCTCTCTTTTGAACTGTTTTAGAGTTCCAATAGAATGTTAAGAATTACTAGAAAGAAGGATTCATTAGGGAGAGACTGCAGAACAAAAAATGACACTTTATCAGACAAGTAGAAATAGCTCTAAGTTTGACTGAAGCGGTTGTGATAACTCTGTTACTCCTCAAAACATTTATTGAGCTCAATCTAGTGCCTGCCTCCAAATGTATGGGGTAGTGTGGAAGTGAAGGTTGGGAGCAATCAATTTTGAATAGAGGTGGTACCTGTCGTCAAGGATATTTACTCTTGTGAGAAGACAAGACTATAACCTTAGCTAAAAATAGAGTATTATCTTCAATATGTTTTATATTTAAAGAAACTTATAAGTACATTACTCATCGAATATGCATCACGCCTTTGTCCTCTTCTGCCTGCTATGGAGTTCTCTCACTATAGCAATACAATTGAACCCAATAAGATAGTTAAAATTTTACTTATCCCATTTCTGTTCTTTGTTCCTCCTCTTGAAAATACAAAATTTCTAGTAGAGATTCTAATCAGCAGTAGAGTGATCACAAAACAAGATCAACTAGAATGCATTTAGTCCACTGGAACTTATAATCACTTAGAAATTGAAATCAAACTTTCAATGAGTTAAAAAATATGTTACCTAAAGTAGTAAGAGTGCATGTGATACAAAGTTAATGTTTCAATGCCTCCCATTTAACAGGTGCTTCCTGTTTGTTTTCTCAAAAGTAAACACACAGGATTTCTAATGTTACTATATAATCTTTGAAACCAGTAGTTTTCAAAATAATTAGGGAAGGTACATTACACTGGGGATATCAAAACCTTCCCCAACCAGAGGAAAATTTTTTTCTAAAATAATATGAGAAGATTTCTGGTTGAGGTTCCCAGGATTCAAGAGTTAAAATATGAGTTTTTTTGGCCATATTTGGGAAAATTTTTATTAAGCCAAACTTAATCATCTCTAAGAATGAGGTTGATTTTGATACAGACCACCGGGAGATAAGTAGGTAAGTAAAACTTGTTGGATAAGCATTTTTTTATCAATATACTCTGAAATTTTATTAGCATATTCATATATGTGAATATCATATATGAATCAGAAATTTTATTAGCATATTTGTATATGTGAATATCATATACGAATCATACTAGTTTTTTTTGCTAATGCTAGTAGATGGGAGTAATGTCAGCAAGATGATGGACTTGGGAATTCCATGTCCTTATTCTCCCAGAGACACTAAGTTAACAATATATGGGCCAGAATATCTTTGTGAGAACTCTAGAAACCAACTGGGAAACTGCAGCACTAAGGCAAATGCAAAGCCAGGAAAAGGCTGCACCTAAAGGCTAGGAAAGTTGGGGATTTTGCTCACCCTAGCTCTTCCCTAGCAGAGGATAGTGTGATCAAGAGGAAGCATAAATTCAGCAAAGTTGCAGGATACAAAATCAGCACACAAAAATCAGTTGTATTTCTATACAGTAGCAATGAATGATCCAAAAAAATTAAACAATTCCATTTACAATAGCATCACAAAGAATAAAATACTCAGGAATAAACCAAGGAGATATGCGATGGTGTGAATGTTTGTGTCTCCCCCCACATTTGTATGTTGATGTATGTTGTACGTTGAAATGTAATCCTCAATGTGGTGGTATTAAGAAGTAGGCCTTTGGGAGGTGATAAGGTCAAGAGGGCTCTGCCCTCATGAATGGGATTAGTGCCCTTTAATAGAGGTCTGGGAAGCTCCCCTTCCACCATGTGAGGACAGAGCTAGAGTATGCCATCTGTGAGGAAGAAGACACTAGGCACCAAATCCTTGATATTGGACTTTCCAGCCTCCAAAACTGGTGAGCAATAAATTTCTGTTACCTATAAATTACCCAGTCTAAGGTATTTTGTTACAGCAGCCTGAACAGACTAAGACAAAAGACTTACACATTGAAAACTGTAAGGCAGCAGTTCCCAACCTTTTTGGCACCAGGGACTGGTCTCATGGAAGACAGTTTTTCCATGGACCCAGGGTGGACAGTGCAGTGGGGGATGGTTTCAGGATAAAACTGTTCCACCTCAGATCATCAGGTATTAGATTCTTATAAGGAGCTTACAACCCACATCCCTCACATGCACAGTTCACAATAGGGTCCAGCTCCTATGAAAATCCAATGCTGCAGCTGATCAGACAGGAGGCAGAGCTCAGGCAGTAATGCTTGCTTGCCCACAACTCACCTCCTGCTGTGCAGTCAGTTCCTAACAGGCCACAGACCAATACTGGTCCATGGGTTGGGGACCCCTGCTGTAAAGCATTACTAAGAAATTAAAGACACAAATAAATGGAAAGACATCTCATGGTCACCCAGAGTGACCTGTAGATTCAATGCAATCTCTATCAAAATCCCAATGGCATTTTTCACAGAAGTAGAGAATTCCATGCTAAAAATCATCTAGAATCTTCAGCAGACCCTGAATAGCCAAAACAATCTTGAAAAAGAACAAAGTTGGAGGTCTCACACTCCCTGATGTCAAAACATATTGCAAAGCAACAGTAATCAAAATAATGTGGAACTGGCACAAAGTCAAACATACAGGCCAATGGAATAAGGTCCAGAAATAAATTCTCACATATATGGCCAAATGATCTTTAGCAAAGGTACCAAGACCACTCAGTAGGGACAGGACAGTCTCTTTAACAAATGATGCTAGGAAAACTGGATACGCACATGCAAAAGAATGAAGTTGGACCCTTATGTATTAAAAAACTCAAAGACCTAAATGTAAGACTGACAACTGTAAAACTAGATGAAAACACAGGGGGAAAGTTTCACAATATTGGATTTGGCAATGATTTCTTAGATATGACACAAAGTATGGGCAGCAAAAGAAAAAAATGGAATTACATCAGACTTAAAAATATTTGTTCATCAAAGGACAATCAACAGAGTGAAAAGGCAACCTATGGGATAGAAAATATTTACAAATTATATATTCGATAAGAGGTTAATAACCAGAATATATGATGAATTCCTACAACTCAAAAAATCAAATAACTAAAAAATGGGGCTGGGAGTGGTGGCTCATGCCTGTAATCCCAGCAGTTTGGGAGGCCGAGGCAGGCAGATCATGAGGTCAGGAGATCGAGACCATCCTGGCCAGCATAGTGAAACCCCTGTCTCTACACAAAAATTAGCTGAGTGTGGTGGTGTGCACCTGTAACCCACTGGGATTAGTCAGGAGGCTGAGGCAGGAGAATGGCTTGAACCTGAGAAGCGGAGATTGCAGTGAGCTGAGATTGCACAACTGCACTCCATGCACTTCAGCCTGGTGACAGAGCGAGACTTCATCTCAAAAAAAAAAAAAAAAAGGCCAAAGACTTGAATAGACATTTCTCCAAAGATGATATACAAATGACCAACAAACAAAAATTATGAAAAGGTGCTCAGCATGACTAATTATAAGAAATGTAAATCAATATTACAAAGACACATTACCTCACACCCATCAGGATGGCTACTATTTTTAAAAATCCCAAAATAAGTGTTGGTGAGGATGTGGGGAAATCAGAATGCTTACGTGGTATTGGTAAGAATGTAAAATGATAATCACCACTTAAACACGATGTAGGTTCCTCAAAAAATTAAAAATAGAATTCCCATATGACACAGCAATTCCACTTGCTGTGGACTGAATATTTGTGTTCCCCCAAAATTCACAGGTTGAAGCCCTATGGTCTTCAGGAAGTGATTCGGTCAGGAAGGTGGAGCCCGCATGAGTGGCAGTAAACCCTTATAAGGAGAGACAGATGAGAGATGATCTCTCTCGCCACCATATGAAGATAGAGCAAAAAGGCAGCCCTCTGCAAACCAGGAAGAGGGCCTTGACCACAAAGTGAACTGGCCAGCACCTTGACTTTGGACTTCCTAGTCTTAAGAACTGTGAGGAATGAACTTTTGTTAAGTCACCCAAACTATATTTTTTGTTACGTCAACTTGAACGAAGACATCACTTCTGAGTATATACACAAAAGAACTGAAAACAAGATCTTAAAGAGATTTGCACACCTATATTCATGGCAATATTATTCACAATAGCCATGATATGGAGGCAACCCAAATGTTCACTGACAGATGAATGGATAAACAAAATGTGGTATATACATAGAATGGAATATTATTCAGTCTTGGAAAGAAAGCAGCAGGGCACAGGTGGCTCACACCTATAATCCCAGCACTTTGGGAGGCTGAGGCAGGTGGATCACTTGAGGCCCTGAGTTCAAAGACCAGCCCTGGCCAACATGGTGAAACCCCATCTCCACTAAAAATACAAAAATTAACCAGGCATGGTGGTGCATGCCTGTAATTCCAGCTACTTAGAAGGCTGAGCAGGAGAATCACTTGAACCTGGGAAGCGGAGGTTGCAGTGAGCCAAGATCATGTCATTGCACTCCAGCCTGGGTAACAGAGACTGTTCAGAGACTCTGTCTCAGGGAAGAGAAAAAAAAAAAAAAAGGAAGGAAATCCTATCACAGGCAACAACATGGATGAACCTTGATAATACTATGCTAAGCGAAATAAACCAGTCACATACATACACAAATATTGTATGGCTCCACTTATATGAGATATCAAGTAGTCAAAGTCATAGAAACCGAAAGTATTAACAGAATGATGGTTGCCAGGAGCTGGTGGGGGTGAAAATGGGGAGTTGTTTGGTGCATACAGCTTTAGTTTACAAGATGAAAGAGTTCTAGAGATCTGTTGCAGAACAATGTGAATATACTTAAACTACTGAACTGTACACTTGAAATAGTTAAAATGGTAGATTTTACGTGTTTTTTTAACCACAGGTTTTGTTTAAGTAGATGGTTCCAAATGGTCCAGCTTGTATGTGGGTCTAAGGGGAGCAGTTAAGTATGGAAGAGAATAGGTATAATGGGATCCCACCATGAGTTACTATATTAGTCATAAATATGAAGGGGGCCATTTAGGGAGGGGAGAGTTTGATTTTTCTTTTCCCTAAAAGTAGAATAAATAGCTTGCTATGAATGAAATACATTATATCTGTGAATGTTTTAGATAAATTAGCCCCTGTGACTTAAACTGATTTCATCTATTGGAGTGAATCTACCAGCATATACTTACATTATGGACTACAATAAAGTGAGTGTCCCTAGAGGATTTTGCTGAGCCACATTAGGTATGAGCCCCAGACTAGAACCATTCTTTGAAAGTCTATTTGTTCCTAGAAATGTAGGTTCTTTTTTTTTTTTTTTTTCTTTTTTTTGAAAGAGTGTCTTGTGCTGTTGCCCAGGTATAGTGCAGTGGCACAATCTTAGCTCACTGTAACCTCCACATCCCAGGTTCAAGAGATTTTCATGAAACAAAGCCACTGGGAAGTTTGAACTGGGCAGAGCCCACCGCAGCTCAGCAAGGCTGCTGTGGCCAGACTGCCTCTCTAGATTCCTCCTCTCTGGGCAGGGCATCTCTGAAAAAAAGGCAGCAGTCCCAGTCAGGGACTAACAGATAAAACCCCCATCTCCCTGGGACAGAGCACCTGGGGTAAGGGGCGGCTCTGGGTGCAGCTTCGGCAGACTTAAACCTCCCTGCCTGCTGGCTCGAAGAGAACAGCGGATCTCCCAGCACAGCGTTCCAGCTCTGATAAGGGATGGACTGCCTCCTCAAGTGGGTCCCTGACCCCCCGTGTATCCTGACTGGGAGACACATCCCAGTAGGAACCGACAGACACTTCATACAGAAGAGCTCTGGCTGGCATCTGGCAGGTGCCCCTCTGGGACAAAGCTTCCAGAAGAAGGAATAGGCAGCAATCTTTGCTGTTCTGCAGCCTCTGCTGGTGATACCCAGGCAAACAGGGTCTGGATGGACCTCCAGCAAACTCCAGCAGCACTGCAGCAGAGGGGCCTGACTGTTAGAAAGAAAGCTAACAAATAGGAAGGAATAGTATCAACATCAACAAAAAGGATGCCCACTCAGAGACCCCACCTGAACGTCACCAACATCAACAACCAAAGGTAGATAAATCCACAAAGATGGGGAGAAACCAGCACAAAAAGATTGAAATTCCAAAGACAAGAATGCCTCTTCTCCTCCAAAAGATCACAACTCCTTGCCAGCAAGGAACAAAACTGGACAGAGAATGAGTTTGACGAACTGACAGAAATAGACTTCAGAAGGTGGGTAATAACATACTCTTCCAAGCTAAAGGGGCATGTTCTAATCTAATGCAAGGAAGCTAAGAACCTTCAATAAAAGGTTAGACTAATTGCAAACTAGAATAACCAGTTTATAGAAGAACATAAATGACCTGACGGAGCTGAAAAACACAGCACAAGAACTTCATGAAGCATATACAAGTATCAATAGCCAAATCTATCAAGCAGAAGAAAAGATACCAGTGATTGAGGATCAACTCAATGAAATAAAGCAAGAAAACAAGATTAGAGAAAAAAGAATGAAAAGAAATGAACAAAGCCTGCAAGAAGTATGGGACCATGTGAAAAGACGAAATCTACGTCGATTGGTGTACCTGAAAGTGACGGGGAGAATGGAACCAAGCTGGAAAATACTCTTCAGGATATTGTTCAGGAGAACTTCCCCAATCTAGCAAGACAGGCCAACATTCAAATTCAGGAAATACAGAGAACACCACAAAGATACTCCTTAAGAAGAGCAACCCAAGACACATAATTGTCGGATTCACCAAGGTTGAAATGAAGGAAAAAATGTTAAGGGCAGCCAGAGAGAAAGGTCGGGTTATCCAAAAAGGGAAGCCCATCAGACTAACAGTGGATCTCTTGACAGAAACCCTACAAGCCAGAAGAGAGTGGGGACCAATATTCAACATTCTTAAAGAATTTTCAACCCAGAATTTCATATCCAGCCCAACTTAGCTTCGTAAGTGAATGAGAAATAAAATCCTTTACAGACAAACAAATGCCGAGAGATTTTGTCACCACTAGGCCTGCCTTACAAGAGCTCCTGAAGGAAGCACTAAACATGGAAAGGAACAACCAGTACCAGCCACTGCAAAGACATAGCAAATTGTAAAGACCATTGATGCTATGAAGAAACTGCAACAGGCAAAATAATCAGCTAGCATCATAATGACAGGATCAAATTCACATATAACAATATTAACCTTAAATGTAAACAGGCTAAATGTCCCAATTAAAAGACACAGACTGGCAAATTGGATAAAGAGTCAAGACCCATTGGTGTGCTGTATTCAGGAGACCCATCTCACATGCAAAGACACACACAGGCTCAAAATAAAGGGATGGAAGAATATTTACCAATCAAATGGAAAGCAAAAAAATAAAAAAGCAGGGACTGCAATCCTATCCTCTGATAAAACAGACTTTAAACCAATACAGGTCAAAAGAGACAAAGAAGGGCATTACATAATGGTAAAGGGATCAATGCAACAAGAAGAGCTAACTGTCCTAAATATATATGCACCAATACAGGAGCACCCAGATTCATAAAGCAAGTTCTCAGAGACCTACAAAGAGACTTAGACTCCCACACAATAATAGTTGGAGACTTTAACACCCCACTGTCAATATTAGAAAGATCAATGAGACAGAAACTTAACAAGGATATCCACCAGGACTTGAACTTAGCTCTGGACCAAGTGGACCTAATAGACATCTACAGAACTCTCCACCCCAAATCAACAGAATATACATTCTTCTCAGCACCACATCGCATTTATTCCAAAACTGACCACATAATTGGAAGTAAAACACTCCTCAGCAGATGCAAAAGAACAGAAATCATAACAAACAGTCTCTCAGACCACAGTGAAATCAAATTAGAACTCAAGATTAAGAAACTCACTCAAAACTGCACAACTATATGGAAACTGAACAACCTGCTCCTGAATGACTACTGGGTACATAACGAAATGAAGGCAGAAATAAAGATGTTCTTTGAAACCAATGAGAACAAAGACACAACATACCAGAATCTCTGGGACATATTTAAAGCAGTGTATAGAGGAAAATTTATAGCACTAAAAGTCCACAAGAGAAAACAGGAAGATCTAAATTCAACACCCTAACATCACAATTAAAATAACTAGAGAAGCAAGAGCAAACAAATTCAAAAGCTAGCAGAAGACAAGAAATAACTAAGATCAGAGCAGAACTGAAAGTGATAGAGACACAAAAAACCCTTCAAAAGATCAATGAATCCAGGACCTGGCTTTTTGAAAAGATCAACAAAACAGACCACTAGCGAGACTAATGAAGAAAAATTAGAAGAATCAAGTAGACACAATAAAAAATGGATAAAGGGGATATCACCACCGATCCTACAGAAATACAGACTACCATCAGAAAATACTATAAACACCTCTATGCATATAAACTAGAAAATCCAGAAGAAATGGATAAATTCCTGGACACATACACCCTCCCAAATCTAAACGAGGAAAAAGTCGAATCCCAGAATAGACCAATAACAAGTTCTGAAATTAAGGCAGCAATGAATAACCTACCAACTAAAAAAAGCCCAGGACCAGACGGATTCATAGCCGAATTCTACCAGAGGTACAAAGAGGAGCTGGTACCACTCCTTCTGAAACTATTCCAAACAATAGAAAAAGAGGGAATCCCCCCCTAACTCATTTTATGAGGCCAGCATCATCCTGATACCAAAACCTGGCAGAGATACAGTGAAAAAAGAAAATTTCAGGCCAACATCCCTGATGAAAATCAATGGGAAAATCCTCAATAAAATACTGGCAAGCCAAATCCAGCAGCACATCAAAAAGTTTATCCACCATGATCGAGTTGGCTTCACCTCTGGGATGCAAGGCTGATTCAACAAACATAAATCAATAAATATAATTCATCACATAAACAGAACCAAAGACAAAAAACACATGATTATCTTAATAGATGAAGAAAAGGCCTTCAACAAAATTCAACAGCCCTTCATGCTAAAAACTCTCAATAAACTAGGTATTGATGGAATGTATCTCAAAATAATAAGAGCTATTTATGACAAACCCACAGCCAATATCATACTGAATGGCAAAAGCTGGAAGCATTCCCTTTGAAAACCGACACAAGACAAGGATGCCCTCTCTCACCACTCATATTCAACATAGTGTTGGAAGTTCTGGCCAGGGCAGTCAGGCAAGAGAAATAAATAAAGCATATTCAGTTAGGAAAAGAGGAAGTCAAATTGTCTCTGTTTGCAGATGACATGACTGTATATTTAGAAAACCCCATTGTCTCAGCCCAAAATCTTCTTAAGCTGATGAGCAATTTCAGCAAAGTCTCAAGATACAAAATCAATGTGCAAAAATCACAAACATTCTTATAAACCAGTAACAGACAAACAGTCAAATCGTGAGTGAACTCCCATTCACAATTGCTACAAAGGGAACAAAATACCTAGGAATACAACTTACAAGGGATGTGAAGGACCTCTTCAAGGAGAACTACAAACCACTGCTCAAGGAAGTAAGAGAGGACACAAATGAAAAAACATTCCATGATCATGGATAGGAAGAATCAATATCATGAAAATGGGCCACACTGCCCAAAGTATTTTATAGATTCAATGCTATCCCCATCAAGCTACCACTGACTTTCTTTACAGAATTGGAGAAAACTACTTTAAATTTCATATGGAACAAAAAAAGAGCCCACATAGCCAAGACAATCCTAAGCAAAAAGAACAAAGCTGGAGGCATCACGCTACCTAACTTCAAACTATACTACAAGGCTACAGTAACAAAAAACAGCTACTGGTACCAAAACAGAGATATAGACCAATGGAACAGAACAGAGCCCTCAGAAATAACACCACACATCTACAACCATCTGATCTTTGACAAACCTGACAAAAACAAGCAACCGGGAAAGGATTCCCTATTTAATAAATGGTGTTGGGAAAACTGGCTAGCCATATGTAGAAAGCTGAAACTGGATCCCTTCCTTACACTTTATACAAAAATTAACTGAAGATGGATTAAAGACTTACATGTAAGACCTAAAACCATAAAAACACTAGAAGAAAACCTAGGCAATAATACCATTCAGGACACTGGCATGGGCAAAGACTTCATGTCTAAGACACCAAAGGCAATGGCAACAAAAGCCAAAATTGACAAATGGGATCTAGTTAAAGAGCTTCAGCACAGCAAAAGAAACTATCATCAGAGTGAACAGGCAAGCTACAGAATGGGAGGAAATTTTTGCAATCTAACCATCTGACAAAGGGCTAATATCCAGAATCTACAAGGAATTAAACAAATTTATAAGAAAAAAACAAACAACCCCATCAAAAAGTGGGCAAAGGATGTAAACAGACACTTCTCAAAAGAAGATATTTATGCAGCCAACAAACATGAGAAAAAGCTCATCATCACTGGTCATTAGAGAAATGCAAATCAAAACCACAATGAGATACCATCTCACACCAGTTATAATGGCAATCATTAAAAAGTAAGGAAACAACAGATGCTGGAGAGGATGTGGAGAAATCAGAATGCTTTTACACTGTTGGTGGGAGTATAAATTAGTTCAACCATTGGGAAGACAGTGTGGCAATTCCTCAAGGGCCTAGAAACAGAAATACCATTTAACCCAGCAATCCCATTACTGGGTATATGCCCAAAGGATTATAAATCATTCTACTATAAAGACACATGCACATGTATGTTTACTGCAGCACTGTTCACAATAGCAAAGACTTGGAATCAACCCAAATGCCCATCAATGATAGACTGGATAAAGAAAATGTGGCACATACACACCATGGAATACTATGCAGCCATAAAAAGGGATGAGTTCATCTCCTTTGCAGGGACATGGATGAATGTGGAACCCATCATTCTCAACAAATTAACACAGGAACAGAAAACCAATGTTCTCACTCATAAGTGGGAGCTGAACAATAAGATCACATGGACACAGGGAGGGGAACATCACACACTGGGGCCCATCAGGGGATGGGGGGCTAGGGGAGGGGTAGCATTAGAAGAAATACCTAATGTAGATGATGGGTTATGGGTGCAACAACAAACCACTATGGCACATGTATACTCATGTAACAAACCTGCACATTCTGCACATGTACCCTGGAATTTAAAGTATAATAATAAAAAAAAAAAAGAGAGAGAGAGAGAGATTATCATGCCTCAGCCTCCCAAGTAGCTGAGATTACAGGTATGTGCCATCATGCCCAGCTAATTTTTGTATTTTTAGTAGAGATGGGGTTTCACCATGTTGACTGGACTGGTCTCGAACTCACAACCTCAGGTGATATGCCTGCCTCGGCCTCCCAGAGTGTTGGGATTACAAGTGTAAGCCACCATGCCCAGCTGGTTTATTCTAACAGGCTTCAAGAACCCATTCAGTCTGGGATGCCTGCTCTCATCTCATGAGTTTTGGTGTTTTGTAGGGTGAGAAATGGGCTGTTAATAAAATCCTTTCTCCAAGCAGAGTAGTAAATTTATTTTTTGTTGTTGTTGAGATGAGGTCTCACTTTGTTGCCCAGGCTGGTCTTGAAATCCTAGCCTCATGGGATCCTCCCCTCTCAGCCTTCCAAAGTGCTGAATTACAGGTGTGAGTCAGCAAATTTATTTTTATTTCCAACTCATCTTCATTTGGCTAGTATAGGATAACAATAGTAATCTCAATCTTTTGTTTTTTAATCATTTATTCAAAGGCCGAACTCATCCTACAAAGAATGGCAAACTAAGAAAGTGCTTGGTGTTTTCAACACCCACTCCACATCATACACTGGACTGGGCCATTTGTCCATTTAATGGTTTGTTCCAAATTACACTACAGTAAAATAGATATGATTCCCATTTTACAGTTGAAGCTCAAGAAATTAAGTTACTTGCTCCAAAGGTAGCAGGGGAGAGCGTGGATTCAGATGCAGGTCTACCATTCACCTAAGCCTGCATTCTTTCTAATACATTACGTCACCTGTCAAACACGGAGAGTTACAATTAGTAGGACTGTCTTAGTCCAGTCATTTTATTTCAAATGAAAAGATAACTCTCATTTTAATCTATTTTATTTATTTAATAAACAAATGGCCCAAAGCAGTTTTCTTTAAGTTTTTCTGCTTACTCCTTCTCTTAATATGAGGACCAAAAAGGTACTGGTACCAAATGAGAACTCTTATTATTTGACGTAGTAAGAATTAGTATAGATCCTATGTTGTAACATGTTCCACTCATGTTGACTACCCTTCTTTCTATATAATCTAACAGCCTTCATTGCACAGTTCATTTAACTTATGAACACTTTAATTCCAAAACTGCTAAATCAAGATTTTAAGACTAGAACTAAATTGTTTAATAGAGAATAGAAGAAAAAGTCATTTACTTAAAAATGCATATATTTTCATCTTACATTTCTCATAACAGGAAATATAACATGTATATACATTTTTCCATAATACCTAACAAGAAGAAATGCTTATTTTTAAAAAATACTTCGGCTACTCACTAAAACCAGTTCTTGAAAAACTTTCCATGTTTGTTAATCCTGAAAAATGTTCACATTTGTTACCAGTTCTTAAGAATGAGGGAGACGTGACTTCCTGTTTCTACTGTTCACCTGCATCTCGTTAGAAAGAGGGAATGGGCAGGGGTTCTAGGAAGGTATGATGTCTCTGAATTCGGTTGAGAAGCTGCTGTGCCACAGGTTTGAATTCTGTTTCCCAGTGGAGTTTGTGATAGTTTTTTAGGTCTGGATCAAAACTGCCATCCAGTGCTAGTTCTTCATCTGTATTAGAAAAATTTAAATTACAGCATTATTTAGAAATGTAATCCTATTGAATATCATTTAATTTTGATGATATGAGTTAAACTCACCCTGGGTCACCCTTTAATACCAACATAACACAAGATAGGATTTCAGAGAAGTTCTTTACTCTCTTCTGTTCTTTATGAATACATCATTTTATTTTATTTTATTTGGAGAGGCAGGGTCTCCATGTATTGCCCAGGCTGGTCTCCAACTCCTGACCTCAAGCAATCCTCCCACTTTGACCTCCCCACGTGCCAAAGTGCTGGGATTACAGGTGTGACCTACCTCTCCAAGCCCATTACTTTACAATTAGTATATTTTGGTATCTTAATTTAAATGGGCAATATTTTTTTCAAAAAAAATCTGGCCAGGTGTGGTGGCTCATGCCTGTAATGCCAACACATTGGGACCCTGAGGTAGGAGAATTGCTTGAGTCCAAGAGTTCAAGATTAGCCTGAGCAACACAGTGACAGCTCAGAAAAAATAAAAAATAAAAAATAATCAGAAGATTATCTGGGCATGGGGGCATGTGCCTGTGGTCCTAGCTACTCAAGAGGCTGAGGTCAGGAGGATCGCTCGAGCACGGGAGACTGAGGCTGCAGTGGGGCATGACTGTGCCACTGCCCTCCAGCCTAAGCGACACAGCAAGACCCTGTCTCAAAAAATAAAAAATCTGAGATTGAACTGAACCTTTATTTCAACTAATTCCTTAGTTTTTTATATGTAAGTTTGTATCTAAAAGTTCGATCACAATTTCTCAGAATTACTTCCTTATGTGTACATAGAAAAGTTAATTACTTCAAAGGTTAGATACAAAAGGAATCAGGAAATCTTTTAGGAAAGTAGTTCAGTTAAATTTGACACTTTAAACTTTACTGAAACTCAGAACTTTGCTGGCTTCACAGCAGCAGGGAAGCAGTCCTTTGAAAAGACAACCTTCCAACCCCCTACTCTCTCCAAAACTGAAAATTAGGAGGCCTTGGGAATCCTAAGGAATATTAGAATCCCAGGTGAGCCCATGGATAATGCAGAAAAGAACTTGTAAGAATCAAATGCAAAAGTACAACTTCGATTTCTAATCCAAGGGCATCCTGAATTCTGGGAACACCATATATTCAATCCAAGTAGGAAGATAAATGGCCACTGAGGTTTCTGTGCTCATTGCCACAACAATTTTATGTGTTGATGTTGAGCCTCACACCCTGTGTGACAGACTTCAGAAAAGTACACTGACCTGCCAGTCAGATTAGCTCTGCCACTTCCTACATCTGTGACATGAGGCCAACTTCTTAAATGGTAACCACTAAATCCTAAAACAACCACAGATGTTGTTACTTACATTGCCAACATTTTATTTTTTTTATTTTTATTTTTTGGGGGGGGAGATGGAGTCGCACTGTGTCACCCAGGCTGGAGTGCAGTGGTGCAATCTCGGCTCACTGTAACCTCTGAATCCCAGGTTCAAGCAATTCTTCTGCCTCAGCCTCTTGAGCAGCTAGGATTACAGGCATGTGCCACCACACCCGGCTAATTTTTGTCTTTTTAGTAGAGACAGAGTTTTACCATGTTGGCCCAGCTGGTCTCCAACTCCTGACCTCAAGTGATCTGCCTGCCTTGGCCTCCCAAAGTGCTGGGATTACAGGCTTGAGCCACTGCGCCCAGCTGCCAACACTTTTTTATAGGGCCAATTAAAATCCTATTATAAAATGCTTCATGACTCTGTTGATATCAGATTTTCTATACTGAATATTTGTGTACATTCACTGTGTCCTTTGGCACTAGGGGTGTTAGTGTCACCACCCAAAATAAGATAAGGGAGTCTGGAATCCCAGTTTGTACCTTCCTCTCATCACAACCAAGTGGTCAACTATGCAGTTCTAAGATAAACTCTAAGCAGACACAAACACTTCGGCAAGCAGCTCCATAGAGACCCTGTAAGCAAACCTAGATCTCCCCACCCATGAGACAACTGGGCCCCGAGGGGAGGAGAATGCAGGCAGTGTTTGGTGCCTTCAAAGCTCTTCCTGTTTGGCTACTTCCGGACAAAAAGAGTCAGGTAGTCCCAGTGATTTCAGATTTCATTTCGTTTTTTGAGACAGAGTCTACTCGGGAGTGCAATGGCGTGATCTCGGCTCATTGCAACCTCCATGTCCCAGATTCAAGTGATCCTTGTTTCTCAGCCTCCCAAGTAGCTGGGACTACAAGCATGTGCCACCAGGCCAGGCTAATTTTTTGTGTTTTTAGTAGAGAGGGGTTTTGCCATGTTGCCCAGGCTGGTCTCGAACTTCTGACCTCAGGTGATCCACCCACCTTGGCCTCCCAAAGTGCTGGGATTACAGGTGTGAGCCACCGCACCCAGCCAGTGATTTCAGATTTCTAGACCATCTTCCTACTCACTGTTTTCCAGATTTTCTGAACATGAAACTTGTTGACAAGTGAATTCTGCTGTATAAAAATAAAATTCTGTTGTATAGAAAATGAATTCTGTTATATGGAAAATAAATTATGGGCTGGGTACAGTGGCTCACGCCTATAATCCCATCACTTTGGAAGGCTGAGGCTGGTGGATCACCTGAGGTCAGGAGTTCGAGATCAGCCTCGCCAACATGATGAAACCCCATCTCTACTAAAAATACAAAAAATTAGCCGGGCATGGTGCTGGGCACCTGTAGTCCCGGCTACTTGGAAGGCTGAGGCAGGAGAATCACTTGAACCCAGGAGGCGGAGGTTGCAGTGAGCCATGGTCATGCCACTGCACTCCAGCCTAGGCAACAGAGAGAGACTCTGTCTCAAAAAAATAATAATAATAAAAAAAGAAGGAAAGAAAGAAAATTAATTCTGTTGTAGAAGTCCTTCTTCCCCAAGCTGCTGGCGGCTGAGCAGTATGGCCTGTGCATGTCATAGTCCCTTCTTCCTCCCAGGGCTTTGGTTGGATTTAGTGGTTTTAGCAAAATCTCTGTTGGGTGTGTGGCTTTTTAAAATCTAATGTCAAGACCATGTTACTTGTCTTGAGGCCCAGCCTATAGTTAATCCACCCACAAACCATATTAATTCTAAATTGGGTTAGACAAGATAACAAGAATAGCCAAACAGCTACAGGTAAGAGAAATGAGGTCTAAAGTTTCAAAGTAAATACAGTGACATACATTAAAAGTGCCATATCACATGGGGTATTAAATTTTGGAACTTGTACTGCAAAGAGTAGCAGAGGTTGATTGAGTAAAAATTTAGATCTATGATTCAATGTTTTTTTTTTTTAAGAGACAGAGTCTCATTCTGTCACCCAGGCTGGAATGCAGTGGTGCAATCATAGCTCACTGTAGCCTAGAATTCCTGGGCTCAAGTGATCCTCCCACCTCAATTGAGTGGCCAAGACTACAAACACAAACATCTAGCTAGTTTTTTTAATTTTAGTAGAGATGGGGTCTCACTATGTCGCACAAGCTGGTCTCAAACTCCTAGCCCCAAGTGATTCTCCCACCTCGGCCTCCCAAAGTGCTGGGATTACAGGCACGAGCCATTGCACTCAGTCTTTAATTCTTTTTAAGATTTGAATCATCATAAGTTAGAAACTGTGCGTCATAGTAAGTATTTTGCATCATGACTCTGTATACATATACCTACTTACATACAAATAAATGTTTCAAGTACAATACTTGTCCTTACTACATGTAATATATTGTGATATTTTCTTTCTTTGTTAATTCATTTTTTAAAGATGCTGGTCACAACCAACTAAATTGATTTCCTAACCTGCAGTGTGAAAAGTGCTTATTTAGATAACCAATCATTCTTAAGCTTTCTTTAGGCACAGCATGCTTCCAAATACTAAAATTTGGGGCAAAGTATTAGAAAGGATTAAAAGACCTTACAATAATCAATGATCATTACAACACAATCATTATTAGAAGTTTGTGTCCTGTAGCATCTATAAAAGCTTTCTTTACTCACTACACTATTTCCTAGCTAGCTGTTCAGCAGCAGGTGGCTGTTTAAGGGATTTATCATTGCCCTGACCATTCTCTTATAAGGTAAAGTTGTCGAATGTTCTAGAAGCACCTGATAGCTCTTCAGCATAGGTTGATATGATCCTCCAACTTGAACATGGGGCTCCACTCTACCCTTGTCACAAAACCTAAGTGCCCACTGCCACATAACTTATGATGAACATACAACAGCCTAGTGTACTTCCCATTTGCAACAATAAACTGCACACATGGTCATTAGGTGCCAGCTCCCCGCAGAGGGGCTCGTGGTAGACTGGAGTGCTCAGTACACCATTAAGAACTTCAGCATCAACACACTGCTTATGAGCTCATAAGACATAACTGGAATATAGTGGACAGTTTCAGACCACGTTCTTTTAAAGCCACTTTCCAGAAAGACTGTCAACATTCCAACGATGTTGATATATTACTTCTCCCTTTTTTCTAGTCACTTGGCAAGAAAAAGTTAGGTAACTTACATTACTATAGAAATTGCCATACCAGTATTTCCAAAAACAGTGCTCATACTTCAACGTGGGCCTCGGTAATTTAATAGCTCATCCTGTTTCCAAAATGGCCTGTTTTTTGTTTTTTGTTGTTGTTGTTTTGTTTTGTTTCTTAGCTATCTTTGTAAAAGAATTGAAATGCAAATATACTCTCACCCACATGCCCATTTCACTTGCAGCAGTCCCACTGCCCAGACACAGCCTGTCAGAAGTCAGGGTCTGAGTGCCCACTGCCGAGAGAAAAGCACAGCCCAGCACCCAGCCCACGAGGCCCAGTCCCCACGGTTCGTGAAGAGGAGCTCTCGATCACGTGAGAAACCTGGGATGCACTGCACAGTGACTCGGCTCCCTGAGTGAGCTGTGTTTATTTGCTGTTATCCATGCCACAGTCTCCCGGCAAGGGTGGGGTGGAGTAAGGGTGTTCTAGGCAACACAGGGCTAGTTGGTTGTTTTTGGATGGAAAGTCCTGCCTTTGCTACAGTATGACTTCAGGCAAGCCACTTAACTGTCCTAAAACCTACTTTCCTTATCTGTCACCTAGCTGATGGCCTCAGAGAGATCTTTCAAAAATAGAATAAACATGCTTTTAAAGGGATATAGCACTATTGAAACAAGGTACCACCATTGGTAGCCAATCCACATGCTGCTATCAAGTACCTTCTTTGTATGAGGCAATATCCTCTCCCTAAGGTGGTTCAGTTGGAAAGGGGAAATAAAACTCACAAAATAATAATACAGGATAATTACAGGACAAGTTCCACAATTCATGATTGATTGCTATATAAGAAGTCTAGATTTCCTGTGACTAGATTATGACTGTGGGCTTGAGAAGCTATGTGGGAAGGGCCTGCACCTGGATAGGCAGATTGGGATGAGCAGGTAGGATATGGAAGAGAACATGTGCAAAGGCACAGAGGTGGGAAAAGCACGACCAGAAGTCCAATTTGGCTACGGAAAAGTTGGGAATGGACCACAGTCAGCCCTTCGCATCCACGGGCCACACGTCCACAGGTTCAACCAACCACAGATAGAGAATATTTGAAACAACGACAACAATAAAAAGAATACAAATAAAAATCACAGCACCACAACCATTTACAAAGCGTTCACATTGTAGGTATTATAAGTAGTCTAGAGATGGTTTAACATGTGCAGGAAGATGTGTGTAGGTGAAATGCCGATTCTATGGCATTTTATATCAGACACTTGGACATCTGTGTTGGTATCCAAGGGAGGCCCTGAAACCAATCCCCCCAGATACCAAGAGGGGACTGTAACAGGCAGCAGGGCCCACTGAAATGAAGTGCCTTCCAGGTACACTGCCCCTGCTGAGAAGCCAGCCATGCCCACACCTCCTTCTGATCCATCTTTGTGCCACACGGCCCCACAGTCCCACCATCCTTGTTATTTATGGCTGATTGCCGCAGACTTGGGTAACAAAGGAAACCACACGTAGCCTGTCACCGGGTAGCTGCTGCCTACGCAGGAAAGCCCTGGGCCACAGGACAGTGACTCACTGAGCCAATCGTATCTTCTCCCTGAGTGGGTGACATAGGAAAGTGCCCTGGCAACAGACACACACAGGGAGGGCAGCAAGTGGAAGCCTGGAGGTAGCTGAAGCCATGATCTAGAAGGAGCCTAGAGGGAGTAAGTGGGGAGAAAATTCTTTCCCTAACAGCGGACACAACACAGCTGCGTCTCCAGAATGGTGGAGCCCAGGGGGCGGAGCTCATGACGCCAGCGGCTGAGGGGTCACTTGGGACTCCCAGCTCCTGACTGGCTCTCTGGGAGGCTTTGAGCAGTATCTTGTTTCCTGGCTTCTTTCTTGTCTGTACACTCTTCCCTTAAGCTCCTTTGCTAACGAGAGCAAGGGCTCTCAATCCTAGCTATTATCAGACTCACCTGTGGAACTCTGAACACAGATTCTCAGCCTCATCCCAGAGCTTCTGAATCAGAATTCCTAGGGCTGGGGCCGGGAAGGTGTTTCTGGTTTTTGGGGGTTTTTAACTCCACGGCTGATTTCAATGCTCTACCACCATCGAGAACTGAATTAAGGCAACCTGAACATGCACTTCTGCTTCCTACAACCTGAGACAGTTTAATGCTCATGGAGCCAACTGTGAAGCTCAATGATTAAAAGAAAATGCTTAATTTTTTTCCTTATTGTTTTAAAACACATATACAAAATTATATTTACCTGGAAAAACCAAATTTCACATCGACCTAGCACACCCAATTCTTTCAAACAACTCCTGAGTTCCAGTTCCTGCTTAGTGGCATAGTGTTACAACACTTAAGAGCTTCCAGAGCACGTCAGCCACCTTCTGAGGACTTGCTATGTGGCCGGCACTGTGTTTAGGCTCTTTGTACACATCTGCTCATGTATCACCCTGCAAGCTGGACATTAATTATCCTCATCTTGGAGATGATAACATATCATTTCGGAGCGGCTGAGAATCTGTGTTTTTAAAAGTTCCACAAGTGAGCCTGCTATGCAGCTAGGATTAGGAGCCTCTGCTCTGGTTGGTGAAGGAGTGTAAAGGAAAGGTGTCTAAGCTTTCTCAGGTTGCGGAGAAGTTGAACTCAAACTTTAAAAACTCAGCACCTATGGCTTCTGAGTGACCTTGAGCCTTTCCACATGGCCTCCCGGATCCAGTATGGTGGCTGGGCAGTGATGGGTACATCTCCTCTATTTGGGAAAAAGGATTATTAAAAACACTCACTTACTGACCCAAATCATTGTTTTTAGAATTAACCCAGGATGAAAAAAAAATTATTCTAAAATTATAAAAAATTTTTAAATGTAAAAAATGATCCTGGCCAGGCAAGGTGGTTCCCACCAGTAATCCCAGCACTTCGGGAGGCTGAGGTGGGAGCATCGCTTGAGCCCAGGAGTTTGACACCAGCCTGGGTAACATAGTAAGACCTCATCTCTACAAAAAAAAATTTTTTTTAATTATCTGGGCATGGTGGTATGTGTCTGTAGTCCCAGCTACTTGAGAGGCAGAGGCAGGAGGATCACTTGAGCCCAGGAGTTTAGGGCTGCAGAGAGCAGTGATCGCACCACTGCATTCCATCCTGGGTGACAGAGCAACAAGCAAAGAAAGAAACAATCTTCTTTCCTTTGATTTGTATCAGTGATTTCCTTCCTTTCAAGGATATAAACCCCATTGTAATGCCAAATAGTCTCACAGGCCCTCACCCACATGACAATTAACGTAGCTAATTAAAACGTACAGCTTCATTTAAAAGCATGACTTAATTGAGTTGCTTTTAGCCATTTTTAGCCCTATTTTCTCAATTACAACAGTGTCTATATGCTTTTGAACAAGAGAAATACATTTATGCTGAGGTCTTATATTTATGCACTTTAGAGAAAATGCAACAACAACAAAAAAGCCACAGAAGAAATCATGATTGTATCTAATGAGTTGAAAGTCCTTCTGTCCCCATCGTAAACAGCATTCAGCCTCTTCAGATAGTTCCAAATTATAGTAATCTTTACTATACTCTTGTTGCTTATAGAAATACTCTTGTTGCTTATAGAAATATAGTCACCCAAATGCATACTACTATTTATCTGAACAGGTCACAGAAAAAAACTATCTCACACTCTGATAAAACTCACAGACTCTCCATAGTCAAGAGCCTTACCTAAAAATGATGAGAGCAGGAGTAAGAGTGTGTTGGTGTCTTCATTTCCAAAACATGACGAAGCATTAGTGATGTTTTCACTGAAGTTCCATAAAGTTTTACAAACCAAGGAGGCCAGTTGCCAATCAGTAGGACCAAAATCTCTTAAACAATCCACTAACCTAGTAAAGTTCAAATTGAGAAGTTATTAGGTCAGAATCTGTCTTTAATATTGTTAGCATGATTATTCTTCTGTGATACGTAAGTATAATCCAGAGATCACTTAAAATAATTCCTTATTTATAAAATTAAGTGGTTACAAAGTAGCAATAATCTACTTCTGCATTTTTTTTTTTTTTTTTTTTTTTTTTTTGAGACAGAGTCTCACTCTGTTGCCCAGGCTGAAGTGCAGTGGCTGGATCTCGGCTCACTGCAACCTCCACTCACTGCAACCTCTGCCTCCCGGATTCAAGCAATTCTCCTGCCTCAGCCTCCCAAGTAGCTGGGATTACAGGCATGCGCTACCACGCCCAGCTAATTTTTGTCTTTTTAGTAGAGATGGGATTTCACCATGTTGGCCAGGCTGCTCTCGGACTCCCAGCCTCAAGTGATTCGCCCACCTCGGCCTCCCAAAATGCTGGGATTACAGGCGTGAGCCACCGTGCCCGGCCTATTTCTGCACCATTTTAAGTAGCCAGTGGAATCTAAACTCCCTCTTCAGCCTCAGCTTAGGGGCTTCCCAATGTTGAAATCCCTTTGCCCCACAGGAATGGTGAGAGGACCCAAGCTCCCGAGAACACGATGTCCTTCAAATCCCGAGTCAGTACCCTACACCTGGAAACTTACTTCTTAATGCCACCTCCTTCTTTCAGGATGACACGCTTGTCTTTATCCACAGTGAGATTGAGGAGAACACCACAGGCAGAAAAGCAGAGATCCTGATGCTGAGCATCCAGCAGCGCCATCATGAACCTGTGGACTACGAGGGAAGAGCGCAAACGCAGCCCAGTAAAAGCCCAGGGTTCCCAGCTGTCTCTTGTTTTACAGATGGTACAGGGGAAATGGGGAGTGGTTTGCAAACCCAGAATCCCTGTTAAGGGACTTAACTCATTCTTCCTAAGGCTTTATCCATCACCCGGCAGTGGGTTCCCCAATACCCACCACTCCCAGAGCCGGCTCCCCCAATCCCCAGATACTGCAACTCCTGACCCAGGCAGCAGCTGCTTCTCCACGGCAGTGAAAGAGTCCCTGCTGGTGGATACGAGGGAGCACAGGTGACACTCATCTAACTGCCAGTTGTTCTCAAGGGTTTTCCTGAACCTCCAGCAGCAACTGTCTTTAAATACACAGTCCTGGAGCGGGGAGCTGGCTCCCGGTGGGATCATTCCTGAAGTCTCCCAGGGCCACGTGTAAGACTCAGACTGCTGAAAACCAACCTGTGGCAAGGCAGGCCTTCCAGTGTAGGGCCATCTCAGGGCAGCACAGGCTCCCGCCTCTGGGGAACCAGTTTCCCTTACTCCTAGGAAATGCAACTGGGAACCGATTGTCCTGTTTTCTCATCCCTCAGCAGATGCTGAGCAAAGGGCTGGGGAAGAGTGGGTAAAGTGTGCATTCTGCCTCTCCCATGGGGCGTGCACCTGAGAGGGGCTGCCCTGTTCTAGCCCCGGCCCTGTCGACTGGGTTGGGCAGTGAGCTTGGCAGAGGCAACATCACATACATATGTGCTCTTAAGAGGCTAAAGAGTGCCCAGCAAAATGTGCAGTTATCTGTAGGTAGTGAGAGCTGGAGCATGGTTTGCTGCTGCTGCTTTTTATATCTGTATTATTGAAATTTTCCATTATGAACATGGAAGTTATGTTTTTAAAATTATTATTGTTACATGAAATATTTGAGACATACAAAGAGTCAAAGTATACTAATATTTGAGACATACAAAAATATTTGAGACATACAAAGGGTGTAAACATGTGGGTACTTGCCACTCAGTTTAAGAAATAAAACATTACATTCCAAACAACATGTAACATAATAAATATAAACAATTCTTATTTGTTGATAATAAATAACACTATAGGTCTAATGATAATCTTTGGACATCCCTTTCCTTCCAAAGGTGAATGCGGTCTTTTTTAAATTTTTAATCTTTATCTTTCAGAGGTAGGTTCTCACTCTGTCTCTGAGCCTGGAGGGCAGTGGCACAATCATGGCTCACTGCAGCCTCGAACTTCTGGGCTCAGCTGATCCTCCTGCCTCAGCCTCCCAAGTAGCTGGGACTACAGGCATGTGCCTGTCTGGCTAATTTTTAATTTTTGTAGAGACAGTGTCTCACTATGTTACCCAGGTTTATCTCAAACTTGTGCCCTCAAGCAATCCTCCCACCTTAGCCTCCCAAGGTGCTGGTATTATAGGGTTGAACCACTGGACCCAGCCTGAACCCTGTCTTAAATTGGAGTTTACTATTTCCAATTACTATTTATACTGTATAGCATTACTACATGAATACCTATGCAGAAGCAATACCCAAGATAGTTTTGTATGTTTTAAAACGTATATTCATGGCATTCCTCTGTATATATCCTCCTATTGCTTTTGAATGCTAGGGAACATTTTATTGCGTGAATATACCATAATGAATTTGTCCTCTTGTCTGTTGAGGGACATTTAGGTTGTTTCTACTTTTTGCTATTATAAGCAAAATGTAATAGACATTCTAGTACATAAAAGAGAATGTCTTCTTGAGAATATGCCCCCAGACAGAAGTGATGACTCAAGATTCACTGTTTCTGTTAGACATACACACACCCCATCTTGGTGCACAGAAGCCCATTCACAAGGGAGAGGGGAACACTGCCTAGGTCCATCTTGGCATCCTGAGCCAGGAGCCTTAAACACGGAGCTCTACAAATCTCAAAGCAGAAACAAGTACAACACTGTAATGACTCAAGCTCCAAAACCACTCCGCTGATTATTGGCAAGAAGTGAATGTTTATGAATTCTAGTGTCATTAACTCACCATTGTTCTGCACAATGAAATCGCAGACATCACGGTCCTGGGAGAGATTTCCGAAAACACGCACAGCCTCCAGGATTCCATCCATGTTGTTACTGACAAGAAGCTTTAAGAGCACTGGATTTGGCGACCAGAGAAATTAAATCAGTGAATTTAAGTTTTAACTTAAAGGTTAATGGAAATCAACATCATACTAAATACTGATAATTTTAAAATGATAATAAAATACAAACTGTAAGGGACTTTAGCAAGAACTAAGAAACTAATTTTTCCCATTTCTAGTTTCCCCATATTCTAATTTCTTAGAATCATCAGGTTCTAAGTAAGACATTTTTGTATCAGAAGGCAGAAGATAGTAATGTCTCCAGCTCTGTGTTTAGTTAATAAAATCGAAACCTCAAATGAGCACTCATTTATCCACATCCGACTCTGAACCTTACATTCAGCAATATATAGCTTTTTGTCTTGAATTATGGAATTCTTCACTTGGTAGTAAGATAAATTGTTGATTGTCGCTGTAGCATTGATCACCAGCTCCTCACAATCATCAAGTGACTTGTATTCTGAAATGAAGTGAGGATAAGGGAGTCAAAGACCCATTGCAGGAGTAGAACCAAGCACGTTGTAACTACAGCAACAGCAGGGCCAGGAGCAGGCTGCTGTCACGGCAGGGTCCCTACAAAGGCCCTGGAGAGGCAGCTTTACCACTTGATTTCCCCCGACTCCTCCTGCACGGAAATGCCCCAAATACAAGGGCCAGCTCCTGGCCAGAGTGGAGAGGATACTGTCAACTCAATCCTTGCAGCCAGGAGGTTTGGAAAAGCCCGGCTGATCTGGGCTCTGTGTCTGAAGTAAAGCAAAGGGGCCAACATGGCAGTGGGCGGAGCCATCTCTATTCCCGCCTGTTTTCTGGGTTCTCAGGCTCTCCCAGGGGCTCCTCCCTGGAGTCTCTGCCCTACTTCGCACACCGCCTCCTAACAGAATGGCCCTGGGGTCATGATCTGTCCGTGACTATGAACTCTAGAAGACACCTCTGGCCTCCTCTACCACCCCCTAATTCATTTCTCAGCACTTGCTGGCTTCCCTTCTTCCACTTTTGCCTCCCTAAATCTATTCTCAACACAGTTATCCTTTAAAAGCAAGTCAGTTAATGCCACCCACCTCATAACCCATGAATAGTCCACGTTGTCTGGTCCACAAGACCTACCCGGCAGCTCCAGGCCTTACCTCTCTGGCCTCATTTGCTCCTCCTACTCCCAGACCACCAGGGTCAACCACAGCAGCCTCCTGGCCTCCTGGAATATGCCAGCATGCCCCTGCCTGAGAACCCGTGCACTGCTGAACTTTCTTCTGGAACATACTCTCCTCCCAGTTAGCCACTTGGCTCACTCCTTACGTCCTCCAAGCAGTCGCTTAGAGGCCGCCTTGTTGGACATACTTTCTGTAACCTCCCTATTTAAAATAGCACCTGTTCTCTTTTCTCTTACCCTGCTTTAATTTTCTCCATAGCACATATGACCACCTGATGTTATATATGTGTTTAATGTTTGTCTTTCAGCCCTAAAATGTCAGCTCCCTGAGGCCTAGGGATGTATCTGTTTTATTCATGGCTGCATTCCCAGCTTCTAGAACAGTGCCTGGCACATAGTGAGTGCTGGATGCAAGAATAATTGATCATCTGGCTTAGCACATAAGGCCCTTAGTGGTTTTTGTCTCTGCCTCCCACTCAGTGTCCAGACTCATCTGTTGACGTTTCTGGCCACAGTATGGGGAAGAGCAGATGCAGGGCTGCAGCTGGGAGTGGTCCCAGTGACCTCAACATAGCACGGACATGGGCAATGGCAGAGATGTGGCAGAGTGGAGACTGTGCTTGGCAGAGACTGGATGGGGTGTGAGGGAGAGGAATCACCTGGGTGCACATAACTGGGTAGATGCGTGAATTAAGGGCACAGGAGGAGGGCCGAGTTCAGGGACAGGTCATGAGTTCAGCTTCAGATATGCTTCTGAAGCACCCCCAGGAGAGGAGGGGTAGGCAGTTGGATATGAGTTGGGCAATCAGACTGGCTGAGCAACACTGCAAAACCCTGTCTTCACAAAAAATACAAAAAATTAGCCGGGCGTGGTGGCACGCGCTTGTAATCCCAGCACTTTGGGAGGCCGAGGTGGGCGGATCACTTGAGGTCAGGAGTATGAGACCAGCCTGGCCACATGGTGAAACGCCGTCTCCACTAAAAAGACAGCAATTAGCCTGGCGTGATGGCACAAGCCTGTAATCCCAGCTACTTGGGAGGCTGAGGCAGAAGAATTGCTTGAACCTGGAAGGCAGAGGTTGCAGTGAGCCAAGATTGCACCACTGCACTGCAGGCTGAGTGACAGAGGGCAGCCCCATCTCCTGTATGAAACCGAAGTTTCTCCTCGGGGAGCAAGCAGGGCGGCTATGAGCTAAGGAAGAGGACTGTGCTTGTTCTTAAATTCTCTGACTTAAGTGCCGCCCCCTTGGGCCATCTTTTCCTGTTCATTAAAGAGAACAGCCGTTTTATAAATTACGATGTTGAAAGGAACGCTCAGTCATTTGTAGGCTGCAGAAGACATACACTGTTCCTTCCACCAGGGGCCCCTCCCGCTAGAGCAGCCAGCATAGGCCCAGTACCTGGTAGACACTTAATGGATACTTGGAAAAAGAATAAAGAAAGACCTGACTTCCTGTGTTTTAGTTTAAGTACATAAAAAGGGAATAAGGAACTGAATTATTCTGGTTATCAATATGGATTCTACTGTAAGGAAATATCCTAGTTATGGTAAAAGAAGGGACACAGGACCTCCAAAATTCTTCCCTCTTGCTTTGGCCATGACTCTGAAGCCAGAACCCTGTGCTTCCACTCACTGGCCGTGTGACCTTACTCAAGTTATTTAACCTCCCTGAGCCTCAATTTCCTTGACTGTAAAGTGAGCATGATCATTGCACCTAGAGTTGTTACAAAGTTTAAATGCATTCAAGGGTTTAAATGAATGCGTGGCACATAGTGGGTGCTAAGTAAGTGCTTATTAAATGAACAGATGGGCCATCCAGAATGACCGCTCATGGGGGGCGGCTCAGGTGAATGTCTAACTCTTGGGCAAAGGGTCTACAGCCCTGGTTTCCTCCAGCCTCAGACTGATGACACTAGGTCTTGGGCAGTGTTTGGGGATCTGTTTTATTTCTCTTGCCTTGGTAGGAGAATTCGTTAGCTTGTCCAGAACATGCAGGGTAGCTCTTAGGTGTCTAACCTCCCAAAGAACCACACGTTTGATTAGCAGGAGTGGTGTCCGGTACCTGGAACTAGAGGGTAGGTCCTCACAGCTGCTAAGCGTTTATCATGAACAGCACCAGGCACTTTACATGCATGTAACCCCCAAAAGTCAGCTACTAATAAGTTTTACATGCACTTACAAGAATTCACACCCACAATAATTCATTCTCGAAAGGTGCATCTGTCTCAGTTACCTTGGCCTGTCATAATAAAATACCATAAACTGGGTGGCTTGAGCCAACAGAAATTTATTTTCTCACAGTTACAGAGGCTGGAAGTCCAAGATCAGGGAGCCTGCGCGGTCAGGCTCTGGTGTCTCTTCTTATAAGGGCCCTAACTCCAGCATGAGGGCCCCACATCATGGCCTTATCTAAACCTAATTATCTCCCAAAGGCCCCATCTCCAAATACCATCACATGGGGGTTAGGACTTCAAAGATGAATGTAGGGGTCAGATGAGAACACTGAGGTTTAGAGTAGTTCAATACCTCGCCTGACTTCACAGAGCACACATCTGAATCCAGGTCTATTTGACCCTACTATCCTACTCTTTCCACAGAACCCTGCTGAAGTCAAGGACGCAGTGTTGCTGAGTTCCCATTGGAGCTAGTTGGGGCAATAGACTGCTTCCAAAAAAGCATGACAGAACCATCCTACTCTCTATAATTGACTCACGGATACAAGAAAATCTGGAATTTGGACTTGCCACTAAGTCAGCAAATCTCTGAGTCTGGTGGCATACTGAGAGGGTCAGTTCTTACTAGAAACATTATTGATTTTTAAAAGACCCTCTGCAATGAGGCTGACCTCTCTAGGCAAGTCCTGGGGTACAAGCAACTCCCTGTGAAGGGTGCAGGGCTAGAGGGAGGTAGGAAGAAAAAAACCCAAGGGATGCCCTTCCCACATGACTAGGCAAGGGGGCCATGCCACAAGAGCCATCAGGCTGGGAGGAGTGCTCAGCTCTGAGGGTAAACAGGACAGCAGCAACTCTGACTTCAGTCAGCACAACCAAGCCCTGGGTAGGCCCTTTCGATAGTCACAGTCACAGCCCAGCACTGGCCCTGCGTTGCTCTAAGCTGCCAGGCCTGTCGGAGGGGGCAGGAGGCCGTTCCTGGAATGTGATCACCACTCCACACCGATGCAGATAAAACAGGTAGGAAATCCCCAGAGACCAGTGTAGAAAGGGCTTAGCAGGGCTCAGAAACTCACCCAGGAGTCGAGTCATGTAAGGGGAAGGTAGAAGGGGACTTTTGCTCTTCTATAAACTTTTATTTGGAGATAAAATCTTTCAGGAGAGAATAGAGAAAGGATCACCTGCTTGTCCAAACAACTGCCTAAGACATAGGAGGCAAGAGGCCTGAGCCATCACGGGAGAGCAGGGTTTCTTCACTTCTGCTCAACCTCATATGGTACCAGGCTCTAAAACAGAGACTAAAACATTTCTCACAGGGAGGCCCTTGACCACCTGTATCGGGAGCAGCCAGGGACCTTTAGAGAGAGTCTCACTCTGTCGTCCATGCTGGAGTGCAGCGGTATGATCTTGGCTCACTACAACCTCCACCTCCTGGGTTCAAAAGATCTTCCTAGCCGGGCGCGGTGGCTCAAGCCTGTAATCCCAGCACTTTGGGAGGCCGAGACGGGCGGATCACGAGGTCAGGAGATTGAGACCATCCTGGCTAACACGGTGAAAGCCCGTCTCTACTAAAAATACAAGAAAATTAGCCGGGCGAGGTGGCGGGCGCCTGTAGTCCCAGCTACTTGGGAGGCTGAGGCAGGAGAATGGCGTGAACCCGGCGGGGCGGAGCTTGCAGTGAGCCGAGATCGTGCCACTGCACTCCAGCCTGGGGCACAGAGCAAGACTCCGTCTCAAAAAAAAAAAAAAAAAAAAAAAGATCTTCCTGCCTCAGCCTCCTGAGTAGCTAGGACTATAGGCGCCCACCACCATGCTTGGCTAATTTTTGTATTTTTAGTAGAGACGGGGTTTTGCCATGTTGGCCAGGCTGGTCTTGAACTCCTGGCCTCAAGTGATCCACTCGCCTCGGCCTCCCGAAGTGCTGGGATTACAGGCATGAGCCACCGCTCAGCCTTTTTTTTTTTTTAGACAGAGTTCTCGCACTGTCGCCTGGGCTGGAGTGCAGTGACACAATCTCAGCTCATTGCAATCTCTGCCTCCCAGGTTCAAGCGATTCTCCTTGCCTCAGCCTCCCAAGTAGCTGGGATTACACAGGCACCTGCCACCACTCCTGGTTAATTTTTGTGTATTTTTAGTAGAGACGGGGTTTCACTATGTTGGCAAGGCTGATCTCGAACTCCTGACCTCATGATAACACCTGCCTTGGCCTCCCAAAGTGCTGGGATGACAGGTGTGAGCCACCACGCCTGGACCTTTTTTTTTTTTTTGAGAAAGGGTCTCACTCTGTTGCCCAGGCTGGAGTGCAGCAGTGCGATCATGGCTCACTGCAGCCTTGACTTCCTGGGCTCAGGTAATTCTCCCACCTCAGCCTCCTGAGCAGCTGAGATCACAGGCGTGTGCCACCACACTCAGCTAATTTTTTTTTTTTTTTTTTAACAGAGACAGGGTTTTGCCATGTTGCCCAGTCTGGTCTAGAACCCCTGGCCTCAAGCAATCTGCCTGCCTTGGCTTCCCAAAGTGCTGGGATTATAGGTGTGAGCCACCATGCCCAGCCTCTTGCCTCTTTCTCCTACCCCAAAGCATCACTTTCTTTTGAGTCAAAAGCAAGTTATTCACTCTTCCTTTATAGGTAGAAATATAATTTCTAAGCTCATAAAATATTTATAAGATGAGGAGTTTTTTCACTTTATATGTGAATATTAACAATTGTGGGATCATGAATCATGCATAACTCTACTCCTTGGCTGTTCACAGCCGTGCGCCCCCAGTCCAGGTGTTCGAGGTCTGGTCCTCAGGCCCTTCCTGGGCAGCCACAGTCAGGCAAAAGCATTAATTCGGCAACAGATGAGAACTTGCCCAGTGGGTTTCAGGCTTCTGCTAGATTCTGAGGAGCCAGAAAAGCCAGCGTGGTTCCCTGAAGCACTGGGTCTCAACACTTAATGGACAAAAGACTCACCTGGGGGCAGAGGAGGCATTAAAAGGCAGATTTCAAGACTTAATGACATTTTATAGAGGCAGTTTCTGGGCAAGGGCCAGAAACCAAAAAGGGTATTTTAATGAGTCCCACAGCTGATTCTGCAGCAGTCACATCCCTGGTCCTGGGCTGAGAAGCCCTGCTCAGTGTGGTGAGTGGATCTCAGGAAGGGGAGAGGAGCTTCAGCAGACACGGGCATGCTACAGAGCAAATGCTGAACATTTTGAGGTTGGAACAGAAACTGAATTTCTCTCACTGTTATGTGCATATTCTTCCATGCGGCTTAATGTGCAGTCAGCAGCTTGGCAAAGAGTTCAAGCCGAAACACAGAGATTGCTGAGTTATCTACACGGAAGTGGTAAGTCATGGTGCAGATCCCAGTCAGAATTGAAGAGTCCTTTCTCTAGACGGGTGACATGTGATGTGGGGTGCGGGGAAGCACAGGTCAGGGGCCCAGCGACTTTGCCACTTGCTCACTTTGTGACCTGTGAAAGTCACTATATCTCGCGGAGCCTGTTTCCTCATCTGTGAAATGATGAAAATAACAAAAACGTGCCCTGACATTGTTGTGAGCTAACAGATATGAAAATGCGTTTTCAACCATAAAGCTCCATAGTGAAGCACGGCCTTGTCACTCACACGCCCACAGCCGGGCTCTGCCACCCGTCCCTTAGCTGTGTGTGCCTCGCTTCTGCCCTTCTCAGAAACTGTGGTTCTTGTCTGTGCACCCGACGTCCCTCTACCATATACACTGAGTTCCTTGAAAGCACATGCCAGCCTCCATTTCTAAAACCTTGTTCTAAATTGAATGTTGGTGTCCCCCAGAATGCACATGTAGAAGCCCTATCCCCTCAATGTGACTGTATTTGGAGCTAGGTCCTGTGGGGAAGTGATAAAGGTTAAACGAGGTCAGAAGGGTGGGGCCCTTATCCAGTAGAGCTGGTACCCTTACAAGAAGTAGAAGGGACCCCAGAATGTGCTCTCGTCAGCACATGAGGACCCAGTGAGAGGGCAATCAACCACAGGCCAGGAAGGGGAGCCCACACCAGACCCTGACCCTGCTGGCATCTTGGTCTCGGACTTCCAGTTTCCAGAACTGTGAGAAAATACATGTCTGTTGAAGCTCCCCAGTTTATGAGATTTTGTTATGGCAGTCGGAGCAGAATAAATAAAACTGAATGCATAGCACAGAACTCATTACCCAGAAAGAGCTCAGGAAATGGCTCTTGAGTTGAATAGTGGAGGCGAGGGGGAGCAGGGAGTTCACAGTTTGCTCCTCCAAAACATCATTTGTGTCAGGCATTAAGCTTCCTTCCAAAACAACAACATTTTTCACAAGTATGGTTAGTAGTAGTTAATTTTCTTTTTTTTGGAGACAGAGCCTCACTGTGTCACCTAGGCTGGAGTGCAGTGGCACGATCTCAGCCCACTGCGGCCTCTGCCTCCTGATTTCAAACGATTCTTCTGCCTCAGCCTCCTGAGTAGCTGGGATTATACATGCACACCACCATGCCCAGCTAATTTTTGTATTCTAGTAGAGAAGGGGGTTTCACCATGTTGGCCAGGCTGGTCTCAAACTCCTGACCTTGTGATCCACCCACCTCAGCCTCTCAAAGTGCTGGGATTACAGGCCTGAGCCAGCAGACCCAGCTAGTAGTGGCAAAATTGATTACCTTGGGTTGCAGTTAATTTCCCTACACACTAGCAGGCAGAAGTGCCTGTGGGAGATGACAGGCCTAAAAAGTGTAGGGGTTGCCATGGACTGAATTGTGTGCCCAACAAAATTCATATGTTGAAGCCCTACTCCCAATATGCTTGTATTTGGAGATAGGGCTTTGAAGAGATATAGCAGGTTACAGAGCCCATAAAGGTACAGTCCTAATGTGATAGGATTGGTGACTTTATAAAAAGAGGGAGGGGAGAGAAAGTCTGTCGCCTACTCCACAAGTGCTTGCATCAAGGAATAGCCATGTGAGCACACAGTGAGTAGGTGGCTGTCTGCAGGCCAGGAGGAAGAGCCCTCACCAGGAGCTGAACTGTCTGGCACCTTACTCTTGAATTTCTCTGCCTCCAGAAGCATGAGAAATAAATTTCTGACAAAGTTGCCCAATCTGTGGTATTTTGTTATGGCAATCTGCACTAATACAAGGGGAATTAATAGGACTTGAATGACTGGGGACTGTAATTACAAATAATGTAAGAACCTGAAGAGGAAAAAAAAGGAATTAATTTTAATTATGTGGATTGCCCACAATATTTGGGGTGTGGGATTTTAAACTCAAATATTTGGAATTTTAAACTCTTTGTGGTTAGTTTGGCCAAGTTTTCTCCATTTGCTAAGTATAATTTTTTTAAAAATTGCAATGTAATTCACAAAGCATAAAATTCACCCTTTTAAAGTGTACAATTTGGTGGGTTTTAGTAATAATCTCTATTACTATGTTTTCTTTTCCTTTTCTAAAAATCTGGATTACTTTTAAGACAGTTCTGAACAGAAGAGGGAATTTCCTTCATACAGCTAAGACTTTTGCATAGGGAGCCACTTGTGCCAATAAAATCCTTATCACACCCCAGACACAGAACTGTCTGTGGGCTGCGGGAAAGTTGGTTGTGCCTGCTGCAGCCAGTGGGCCGCAGTTCTCACCCAGCGTGGTCAGGAGCAGGCCCACTATCCCCGGGTTGGCAGCCAGTACCGGGCCCACGCCCGGGTGGATGGCAATGTTGGCCAGCACGCGGGTCAGCTTGATGAGCACGTCCTCTGCCTCTGACGGCGGCCTCTGCGCCCTGTGCTGCTCGCCTCGTTGGCCCGCCGGCTTCTGGGAATGCAGATCCAGCTGATGGAACGTCTGGAATAATGACAGCAGAGTTTGGATGCTCCCTTTCTCTTTGGAAAATTGTTCACGACCCTGGTTATTTTTCGCCGTCAGGTTGCCAAGAATAAAAACAACACGGACGACTAAATCCTGCAATAAACAAAAGACAGAGTCACAAGTGCAAAGGGGGCTGGAACGCATTGTGGGGCAGAAGATAGTATTTAATTTATTCACAATTGCATTAATAGTAAAATGGAACACATCTGGCTTCGACTCACTGGTACAGTATTTGATTCCCAAGAGCAGTGCAAAGTGACAGAGGAGATTATAAGCACCTGGCAGCAATGAAAGACTACAAACTGATTGATGCGACCAGCAACGCCTCTTACCTTCAGATCCTTCATCTGAAATTCTGGCTCGCCTTTCTTTCTCTCCTTCAGAGAACAATTAGTTGAGTGGGACAGCATTACTAAAAATGTGTCATGGAAATCTAAGTTTTGACAATAGCCGGTTTCTTGAAATTCCAAATCTTTCCTTAAAATTTCATCTCCTGCTGAAGCATGGTGTTTTTGAGTTTGGGCAGGATTGACACTTGGGACTGGATAATTCTTTGTTGTGGGGAGGTGTCCTGTGCATTGTAGAGCATTTAGCAGCATCCCTGGCCTCCACCCACTAGATGACAATACCTCTCCAGATGTGACAGCCAAAACTGCCCCTCCACAGCGTGGAGAAGTGCCGCGTTACGTAGCTACACTACTTTAAGGCAGTATCTACCAATTCTTGCCCAGGGTGGTGGTTACATGAGTGACACCTTTATAATTACTTGCTGAATTGTGCATACCTGTTTTATGCACTTTTCTGTATATAGGTTATATTTTACAATTTTAAAATGTTTTTACAAACCCTAAGCTGAGACCATTTTAAAATTAAACAAGATACAAAAATCACTGTGCTTTTAGTTTGACAACATTGTCCAGATATGAGTCCAGATCAGCCTTCCCCATGGGTGTCAACGAAGGTGACCTGGGAGGAGGAGATTTTAAATGAATACTCATTGGAGGGCTACAACTGGCCTGGATGGTATTATATCTATATCTATATATACAGTACCAGGCACTGTGCCATTTTATAGACAAGAAACTAGGGCCTGGAGAAGCCGCCCAGGTCACATGGCTGGTGAGGGGTAAGGTCAGGATTTGATTCTAGGGTTACCCAGACTCTAGAGTCCTTTCTACACTAACATCTGCCTCCCATACAGGGTGTCATGTACTTTTTCTCCTCCTTTGCCTTCTTGCAGAACAGTTAAAGAATTATCTCCTTTTAAAATGCAAATATGTCACCAGAAGGGACAATCATAAACCTGACTTTGTTGATCGGGTCAGTAATTAGCAGCAGCCTTAAGAAAAGGGGACAAAGGGGCAAGGGCTGGGCACATTTTCATCGAGGAGCACATGTCCAGGTGTGATGCCAGGGTGTCGGGTGTGGCCAGGAAATTGGGGAAGATTGGGAGCAAAGTACAACTTTTGGATTTACCTAGGCCTTCTCGGCCAATACCAACTTGTTCCTGCTTGTTCTTGCTAAAAGAACCAAAAGTTTTCCCTGACACTCACTGCAGAGAAGCAAGGCTGCTGCTTGCACAACCGGACACCATTTGCCAAACATTAAGGACGGCGGCTAATGCTACAGCAAAAACTGGAGATGGTCCAGGAGAGTTCATTTTCGGAGACATTTCAACTCACAGCATTCAACCAACCACAGTGGTCATCCAGTTAGGAGACCCTGCTCCTGACTCCACCCCAGGAAATGGAATGTTAGTCCTCAGATAAGTTCTTAATGCCAGGGGCCTAGGAATACACACACATAACCAAGTCTGAGAGTCAGTGTTCTGAAGAGCTTCTCACCTACTGAGAAGACAAAGCTAACATACGTGGGGAAACAGCAAAGACTAAAACGGCAAACGAAGAAGCGAGATGCGGAAGCGGATTATGAGTCCCAGGTCCAGAGCCAGGCAGGCTGGGCTCACACAGGTGCTTGGCCTCTCTGTGCATCCATTAACTTATTTGCAAAATGGAGACACAATTCGTACTGTGAGATCACATGAGATACAACAGGCAAAGCACAAATTGTATTGACCAATGATTAGGGCACTGCTGTGAACTCTTTTTATGTCCTAGCAATAAAATGCTAACTAATAGCAATAAACTCGGTGGTGCAGGCCTAGTAGTCTTACAAGAGTTTCGAAAAGAGGATGCTCCGGGAACAGTGTCAGGTTCAGCAGAGTTATCACGGAAGAATTTGAGTTCAACCCTGGAAGCTGTGAGATGCAGAGAGATGTGGAGGGGAGCATGGGGTTGGGTGGGCAGCAGAAAAGTCTCTTTTTTTTTTTTTAACTTTTTAGGCTCAGGGGTACATGAGCAGGTTTGTTACATGGGCAATCTTGAGTCATGGGGCTGTGGTATGCAGATTATTTCATCGCCCAGGTACTAAGCTTACTACCCCATAGTTATTTTTCCTGATCCTCTTCCTTCTCCCACCCTCCACCCTCAAGTAGGCCCCAGTGTCTGTTTTTCCCTTCTTTGTGTCCATGAGTTCTTATCATTTAGCTCCCACTTATAAGTGAGAACTTGTGGTATTTGGTTTTCTGTTCTTGCGTTAGTTTGCTAAGGATAATGGCCTCCTGCTCTATCCATGTTTCTGCAAAGGACATGATCTCATTCTTTTTTTATGGCTGCATGGTATTCCATGATGTATATGTACTACACGGTCTTTACCCAATCCACCACTGATAGACATTTACGTTGATTCCGTGTCTTTGCTATTGTGAATAGTGCTACAATGAACACATGTGTGCATGTGTCTTTATGGTAGAACGATTTGTTTATATTCCTTTGGGTATATACCCAATAATGGGATTTTTTTTTTGAGACAGAGTGTTGCCCTGTTGCTGGAGTGTAGTGGTGCAATCTCAGCTCACAGCAACCTCCGCATCCTGCGTTCAAGTGATTCTCCTGTCTCAGCCTCCCAAGTAGCTGGGATTACAGGCATGCACCATCAAACTTGGCTAATTTTTGTACTTTTAGTAGAGACGCGGTTTCACCATGTTGGCTAGGCTGGTCTCAAACTCCTGACCTCAAGTGATCCATCCGCCTTGGCCTCCCAAAGTGCTGGAATTAGAGGCGTGAGCCAGTGTGCCCAGCCTGTTTTCGGTTTGAAGAGGATTGGTTTGAGAGAGTATCTGGAACTATCTCCTTCCTCAGCCAGGGGGCATCTTCTCATTCTTCAATTACCTGACTGTTCCCTAAAGAAGCTGACATTTATGGGCCTTAAGTCTAAAACAAGCACACACAATCTGATTATAATACTTGAATCCCACTTCACATGAAATAGAGGGTTACTTCAAGTAACGGCTGGTGGCAAAGGCCCTGCCCTGGGCTCTGAATTGGTGGCTTCTCCTCCACCCTGATCAGACCCAACAGAGAAGCAGAAAATCAGTTTTCCAACCACGACAGAGGGTATTTCCAAGAATTAAGCATCTTAAAGAAGAACTTCATCTGATATTTTCTACGCTGAGGACTATAAATACAATTTTTGTGTAAACTTTGATACATGTTTTCTGCTGAAAGACTATATGAGTTCTAGTTCTGAAAATCCTAATAATTAATACCAATAGCAGCACAGTAGTAGCAGCAACTAACACATAGTACTTATTAGTACTTATGCTGTGCCAGGCATTGTCCTAAGCATTTACATATACAAATTAACTAATTCACTGACACTGATAACTTCCACTTCTTTCATCTGAACAAAGCTATTCACAGTATCTTTTACAATCTAAACCACAGTCTCCCTCGTACACTTGATAACAGTGATGTTAATAAGTTTTGGACTTCACCATGTTCCTGGAATTGGGCTCTCTTCTCTCATTTCCATAAAAGCACGTTAAACAAGACAGGAAATGCATTATGAGTGATTTTAAGTGATTGCTTAAGTAACTTAATTAATAGCTGCATTCTACACCCTAAATTGTTACCAGGACTAAATGATTTACCTCCTGAAATGTCATGGCATCTTCTAAGGGTGCTGGATTGTTGTTTTTTTTTTCTTCCTAGGCCTTGCCATTTCACCTCCATCTACCTATCTTGCTTTTCTCTTAGTCCAGCTCAGTAGGCTTCTCCAGCTCTGTCCCACCTCCCGCTGTCAGTGTTGATTTGCCAGGATTTAGATCAGATCCCTGGTAAAAACAGATCTCCTCAGTGGGCATCATTCTTCAAAATTCAAATGACCTCTCCCCATTGTCACATGCAGTCTAATCTGGGAAGACTAAGTGCTGCTTTTCTTTTTCTAAAAATTCCCTCAGGCCCCTTACTCTTCTAAAATTCTCCCATTCTGTCATCTCTGTAGGTCCTAATGTGGCCAAGATTATTAAGCCTCCAGTACAGAAGAAGCAGCTCTAGGCTGTAGGGCAGGAAGAGTTAACACTGTTATAATACCGCTTTTCCTGCTTCAGATGGAAAAGGAGGGGGTGGTTCCTGGCAGCCGTGGTGCCAACTGAAGCATGGCATGCGAGATCAACAAATGGGATGGCAGATTGCACCGTCTGCAGCACCAAACTTCCAGCAACTGCTATCTCTGCTTACAGTTTTTGTCCTGTTTTTCAGGGTTGGCTATGGTACTTCTTCTTTTCTTTTTTTCCCCACCTTTCTTAAATATATTCTACATGGATCTAGGGAGCATGGAAGAGGCCAAAATAGAAGCCGACTCACAGGAGGTCAGCAGAGGTAGTGTTTTCTTATCTCCATGCAAGGGCTTGTCTTGACTCGTCTGGAATCCTGAAGGAGGCTGAGCAAGACAGCTTTCCAGGGCCCCTCTCCTCACCATGGGTGGCCTCTGCTCCCAAACTGTGCACTCCAAGGTCCTCCCAACCGAACCAAGGTCTGCGCTGGGCGGGATCATGAAGAGATTATCTACTGTTCTACAGCCCGAGCCATCTCAAGTCTATAAAATATTACTTAATATTCTATAAAGATCTGTAAAAATTAAACCAAGGCCAAAATCATCTATTTAGAGAGAGCACCAATTCCACAGCAGAAACGATTTCATCAATATGCAGCTCTCCTTTGAGCCACAGATTCTCTCCTTTATTCTTAGACAATATCTGAGAATCATCTATAAATTAACACTCCACTTTTATAGCATTTTTATTAAATTTAACACAATGTTGCATATTCATATCATAACTATGTGGTTTTGAAATAGCAAAATGAAGATGAATCAAGAGAGATCTTTTTTTTTTTCTAAAGAAGGCAGTCTAGTATAACCAGTTCATATCGACTTTCTAATTTTACTTAAAACAGAATCAGCCTAGCAACAGCTACAGCCAACCAGAGCTTAGACAAACAGATACACCTAGAGGAAGAAGACTGACCTCAACAGAGCTTTCCAGTTAGAGCCTGGGGGATATTGTCATTAGTTTCGCAGATGTTGTGCCCCAGTGAGCAAGCAAGTTACTCAATCTGAATGGGCCCCACAAGCCTGTGAATGAAATTACTTTAACTGGAATAAAACCAGGAACAGGGCACTGCTCACCAGGATGGTCTATGTTGAGTTCCAATGGTGGCAGCATGGGCAGCAGCCGTTGAATGCTATTTTCCATGGGAGAGACATTGGCCTAAAGCCAATGAAAGACATTTTTACCCCTATTTGGAGATGTTGGAACTGAGGCTTCAGGAGACTCATTAAGTAAGCCCAAAGTCAAACACTGGTGAAGAGAAGAGGCAGGACTTGAACAATCATCTCTGTACACCCAGATGGTTTCCAAAACCACCTTCAGCCCAACTCCTCATTGCTCATCATCATCATTTTCCCCGTCCCCCAGCCCCAGCATCTCTGATTCCTCTCTGTCTCATCCCCTCACCAAGCAGTCACCAAGTCTCCTCAAACCTGTTGTCTCAAAATGACCCCCAGCTCCCTCCTGCCCATGGACCTCATCTGCCTGTAGACTGTTGTCAGAGGCCCTTTCCAGGCTCCTCCCTCTGCCGTCAACCCTAACACCACTTCTTGAAGCACAGCTCTTCCCTTTGCTCAAAAACATCTACTGCCTATTAAATGAATGTCAAAGCCAGCATCTAATGCACCATCTGGCCCCGTGCGACCACTTCTGTGCTACCTCACATTACTCTCTGCCCACAGCCAGCCAAAGTGAACACATTCCTCCCCGACTCCCACACCCTTCCTACCGTACCTTAAAATAACTCCTGTGCATAATGTTGACTGTGGGGAAGAAACAATATCAAGCTGTCACAGAAAGAATAAACTATGTTCAGCAGACTCCACTTAGGAGGGAACTGCTTCCACTAAGTAAAGGAACACATTTTAGGAAGATTTGTAAGAATGGGTTGAAATGGAAGGGGATGTAAATATGCTTACAATCTGAAACCTCTATTAACCAGAAAATTAATCAAAATGCCCTGTTTAAAATATGGTTACAAACTTCTCGTGCCTGAGAGCTGAATCAGGATTTACAATTTGCTTTGTTTATCCAACTTTCCCACCCTCAAACAAAACCCAAACATTAATTGAGCTTGCAGGTGGCTTGAAGAACAGATAAATTTTAGCAAACTGGAAGACAGACTGTGCACTACCGCAAAAATGCTAACTGACCATAGGGCACCGAAAGTGGGTCAAGAGTTTGCCTACGTGTTTAACTACATAAAATAGAAGAATCTGAAATGTTGGAGACTCAAAGCCAAGAATCTAAGTAGAAAATCATTTTAAAACCAGAAGAGATTATGCTTGATTCCCCCATCCATCTATCCATTCTATCGGCATTTATTGAGCACCCACGATATGCCTTTGAATGTCACTCAAAAGTATCAGGGCAATGCTAGAATTTCACTGTGCTCGGTTCTTTTTCAAGCCAGCAGACATAAATCAGGCATTTGGATTCCGTGCTGAGCAAGGAAAGAGCCAGTTCCACAAGGGCAAAGCCAGCAGGAGCTGGAAAGAATGAACAAGCTAAGGGCGTATTGTGCAGCCTGCCCGGTCAGGGGCGCAGACCAAGGCCAAGGCTGAAAAAAGGAGCAAGCTCAGTCAAATGCTCTCGGCACCCACTGGGAATGTGCCTGCAGAGGGGCTGGGAAGACAGCCATAGGGCGTGCTCCTGTCAGGGAGGAGGCAGAGGGCAAGCTGGGAGCCAAGTCACCCTACAAAGGCACCAGGGGAAGGGGTGGAGGCACCTTCCTAACCAATCCAATGGCCCAAAGAGGATGGAGGGAAAGAGAAGGCACCTTCTTTCTGGAATGCTGAAAGGCTGTGGTTATATTCAAGATGAACAGCTAGAAAAATGGCAGTTGGTTTTACTTTCAGCCCACACTGTTCAGACATTCCAGCTCTCATTTCTGACACCACGATGGCTAAGCATTCCAAATCAGTGTTCACTGTGCATGCATACATGGCTGAAGACAGCAGCTTATGCCTATAGCAGTCTAAACAGAAGGAGAGGTGGGACTTTAAGAGCAGCACAACCAAGAATGAGTCTGGCAGTTCCCAGGGTTTGCAAAGACTCTGACGACAGTCCTGCTGCCTCTGGAAGCTCTGTGGTAAAAGAAACAAGAAATTAACCATATCTACATGTGGAGAGAGTTAAATAGACAGTGGGTCAATGGATACATGTGATAGGAATGTAGACAAAGATTGTTCTTTTTGATCATGACCTTTGAAAAATATTGCCAGTCTTTTGAAAGTCTTATTTGAGGCATTTTACCAGATCTCTTGCCCAGCAGATATTTACAGAAGAAATGGGGAAAATCCCTTCATGTTCCTCCAAAAAACAAACCCAAACGTATTTTCCTGAGATGCTAAATGTAGCAACACTGACGTCAGAGGCACCTCCTGAGGCAGGCTCTGCCTCCCAAAGGCTGATAGCAACCCCACTCCCTCATTCGTTATTAAGCCCATCTGTTTGCACATTTGTTTTGTACCAAATGCAGTTTACACCATAAAGCAGACAATATGTGCACATTTCTTAAACGAGATTTGTCATTTAATTGATTTTTGGCCAGCGTTTTTAATAGATATTTTACCTAACTCTAAAGTTTAGCTTTCATACAGCCTCAAGCCGACCGAGGGGCTGTTTCATCTCAGTGTGTGTGTGTGTGGGAACTGGAGTTACTAGTTGCATCACGGATCTTGGACAAATTAACTACATAGATAAGAGCCAAAGAAGTTTCCCTTGCTCTCCCTGTGGAAGTCATTTATAGGAGCTGGGAGGAGTAGACGCCTTTTCGTTGAGACTGTTGGTGAGCCAGAAACCCAGGCCATGCACACAACCATCACATACAGATAGAAACGGAGGCCCACTTCACTGAGGGCCATTGTGCAAACAGAGGCAGTGTAAAGCGGACCATATTCTAAGTGAACTCATCACTCTCAATTTAACTGTTGCAAACAACAGCATTTAGATATGGGTATATACTGCACTGTCTCAAAACAGGGCACCTGCAGGAATAGTAACTATTTTAAAGACAAAATTTGGTGCTTGTTCAACCTAACAAATGAACCAACAACTCGTGGCTTGTCTAGCCAACTGAACTGAAGACGCCCTCCCTTGGACAGGCGGCTCTAAGGGTCCTGAGGAGTAGAGCCTGTGCTCCTCTCTCCTGGGGGAGCCACTCTGGCCAGTGCTTAAAGCCTCATCAGTGTGATGGGCACCTTCAAACTAGGTTTCGTCCCAGGACTTATTTTGACACAAGTCTGGCAGCGAAAATTTGTGGAAAAGACTAATGTACCATCCTGTGTTCTCCAGCTAAGAAATCATTCCTCAGCTGCCTGTGCAAAAGGCAAAGGGCCAGTGGTTCTTACCACTTACTGGGAAGCCTATATCAGCACCTGGTGGGTCTTGTCAACTTGGTTCCTACTTTGTCAGGAAGAGCCACTGTCAGCTGTGCTCCTGTAGAGAAAGACTGACCCTGTGTGGCTGATTTGATTAATCACTTTAAAATCTTTTGAGGTTTTATGGGAACCCCTCTGCTGTCAATACTGGAGAAAATGGTTTTAAAGAACCACCTTAGTAAGTTATACCATAGGTCTCAAAATCTGCTGCTCATTTGAGTCACTTGAGAAGTCTCTTAAAAGTAGGTTATTGGGCCCCATCCAGACGTGAATCAGAATCTCTCTGGGTAGGGCCTGAGCACCTGTATTTCTATTTTTAAATTAAAACAAAATTTTTAATTAAACCCAAATTTTAAGTGGAAAATAGGCTTAAGGGTTCTTCTTGTTTTGGCGTGTTTTGTTTTTGTGAGAAAGGGTTTCACTGTGTAACTAGGCTGCAGTGAAGTCACTCGATTTCAGCTCACTGCAACCTCCATCTCCCAGGCTCAAGTGATTCTTCTGCCTCATCCTCCCAGGCAGCTGGGATTACAGGCATGGGCCACCAAACCCAGCTAATTTTTGCAGGGTTTTTTTTTTTTTTTTAATTGTTCTTGTAGAGACAGAGGTTTACTATGTTGCCCGGGCTGGTCTCGAACTCCTGAGTTCAGACAATCCACCTGCCGCAGCCTCCCAAAGCACTGGGATTACAGGCCAACCTGAGCCACCTGTGCCCAGCTGAGCACCTGTATTTTTAAAGCTCCCCAGGTGAATCTGACGATAAGTCAAATTGGGGAGCCACTCTGATTTAAATCAAGAACAAATTAGAAATCTCACCACTTGAATACCCATTATTTGTCTTTGTAATAATGCTTTTTAAAAAATAATATGAATTCTTGTAAATATAAATCCTCGTTCCTCAATAATCCTCAGAGTATAGGTGTGTAGAAAATAAAAGTGAAACCACTGCACAACCCCTCCTGTCGATGGACTTGATTTAGACTTTATATACTTGAATATGTAAAGTATATTCAGACTTCTCATATGTTGAAATCAGACTTTACCTTGACAAGAGAAAAAGAATGTAAAAATAATGGAAAATTTTGTGACTTTTGGTATCTTCTCATGTAATTCTAATTTTTTTCCCCTTTGATGGAAAACAACAGCAGATGGAGAGGAAATATTCTACTTTCTTCCAACAGCAACCAGCCCTGGTGCTACCTGGTTCAAAACAGGATTTCCCCCTTGGTGGACGGCAGCAGCGACCAGCAGCTTCCTGTGAAGCTCCCCATCCGCTGATAAGATCAGTTCAAGAGGCGTGTGTAGGTGACATTTCATTTATCACTATAAAGGGTTTTTTCCCTTTTCTTTCTTGTTCTTTTTAGATTTCTGTTTCTACGTTTTTTGAAAACGCGATTAGCCATAAACATGATTTGATTTAAAAGTGCACCTTAGAAAAATGAAACCTATGCTGATTCTAAATGTAGTCCTCAGGCTTTCAAGACAGAAGCAATATTAACCTCCCAGAACAAAAACAGGGAAGGTCTACTGACTCTGATTGTCTAATCCTTTGGCAATGGCTATGTGTATTAAGAGACTACAAAGCTTCCAAAGTATTTCTCTACAACCCAAGTTAGTCTTGCAGGGATGTTTCCTAGAGCTGAAAAAAAAAAAATTATTATAGGAAGTAATAATTCTGTTTAATTAAGTTGCTGGAAGGCTGGTTCACGTTTCCACAATCAGTTCTAAGCCTCAACATGCAAGTAAATCCCAGGTGCAGCGAAGTGTCTAACCACTGCAGATCAATACACTCACATCAGAACGTTAAGAGGAAAAACAAATCGCATTTGATCAGCCACCTGGGCCACGGGAAACATGAAACTAAGATGCCATGCTGTTCTGAAGGAATTCTGTTTTGCTGTTTATGGCAGCCCACCCATGTGAAAATTGTGGGAAAAAATTCTTATTATATCCTCCTCCAAACTAGGAAGAAGAAAGTACATATTTAAGGAGGAAGCACTTGAGTATTAGAAAAAAATATTTTTTAACACCTTACAGGTGGCAAAGCATTTCACATACTCAAAATTCTTTCTTTCAGCACTTACAAGCTTACTTTGCCAAGCATCATCTCGGTCTATTAGGACAAAGTCTGTGTTGTTTAGGAACTTGCAGTAGTGGGTAGGGCAGCTACATAATAATAACCATTTGGAGAACCACTAAAGAAATGTTTTTGAAGACTAATGGGAACTTCTGGTTAATGATTTTAGGAAGTGGTTGGGACACACAGCTACTTCCTTGTAGCCTAAACTCTTTCCTTGCTCTTCTAAAATATTTTGGTTTTGAGGAAAATATGAGTTATGTATTTTTCTTACTAGAAAAAAATCAAAGTAATGAGTCAAAACTACAACATTTCTTTTTTTTTTTTTGAGACGGAGTCTTGCTCTGTCCCCCTGGCTGGAGTGCAGTGGCGCGATCTCGGCTCACTGCAAGCTCCGCCTCCCGGGTTCCTGCCATTCTCCTGCCTCAGCCTCCCAAGTAGCTGGGACTACAGGCACCTGCCACCGCGCCCGGCTAATTTTTTGTATTTTTAGTAGAGACGGGGTTTCACCATGGTCTCGATCTCCTGACCTTGTGATCCGCCCGCCTCGGCCTCCCAAAGTGCTGGGATTACAGGCATGAGCCACCGCGCCCGGCCAAAACTACAACATTTCAATCATTATTATAAGTAAAAGTATTGAGTCAAAGTATAATTTTTTAAAAATTAAAAACATGACTCTCATAGGCTCATGAAATGAACACACTTAAAAAGTATTTAACTCATTAATGAGGGGGCCAATACCACGGTAAAGTTTGTTCCAAGCACAATTGAAGAACTGGGGATTCACAAGCACTCAAGATTTCTAGGTTATATACAAACCTGACAAATGCCTACAAAGTAATAAAACCATAACTTTTGAGGTGATCCTGTCTACCAGACTGAAACCTATGAATTAATGTATAAGTTTATTGTGTCTGGGATCTAACCAAATAGTAAACAGCAAGTCCAAACACCAATACACTGGCCTAGAGAATTAATCCCTGATTGGGCCATTAAACAATGCCCTGGCATGCCTTTGTCAGGACATGCCTCCACCTATTCCACACCTTATCTCTAAGATTTGTATAGTTTTCCTTAATAATAGTGAAGTGGTTAAGGCCATACACATACTGCTTGGGTTCTCAGCTCTGAGTGTACTAGCTGGGGTACTAGCTGTGTTAAAGTCTTAAAAACGTTGCACTGATGAGGGAGAAATTGACTGGTCTTGCTTGGGAGGCCTCACAGAGGAGCAGACAAGAGAGTTATGACGACTTGAAATATGGAATTGGCTTTGAAGAGAAGTCACAGAGAAGTTTCATCAGAGCCCCTTAGGCTCTTCTCATTAAGTCTGTTCATATTCAATTTTATTTTAGGGTTTTTAGTCTAAAATATCTGTCTGTCTAGCTAGCCAGCTAGCTAGTGATCAATGGCTCACTGCAGCCTGGGCTCAAGCAATCCTCCCACCTTAGCCTTCCAAGTAGCTGGGACTACAGGCATGTGCCACCACGCACAGCTAATTTTTTGTTTATAGAGATGGGGTCTATGTTGCCAGTCTTTTCTCTCTCTCTCTCTCTCTCTCTTTCTCTTTCTGAGATAGGATTTCACCTTGTTGCCCAAGCTGGACAACTGGTTTCACTAGAGACTCGTACCACCACGCCTGGCTTATGTGTTGATACTGGAGTTAAAAAAGAAATTATTTAGGCAAATAGTGAGGGTAAGGAGGGCCTCAGCAAGGTTTTCCTTTTAATGAAAAGCAGCCCTCAAATAATTTCTTTTCTAACAAAGAGCAGCCTGTAAAATCAAGCTGCAGATATAGAAAGGCAAGCTAGAAGCTTGCACGGGTGAATGTTGCCAGCTGTGCCAATAGGAAAAAGGGTACCTGGGACTAGGCATGTCCACTATGGCAGCTCCATCTTCCCTTCTCTTTGCCAGTCACATGTGCAGTAAAGAGCAGGTAATGTGGTGCCGGCCAAGCAAAAATCCCATTTGTATAATAAGAAGATTAGGGTGGGGTGGCCAGCTTCTCTGCGTGCTATGTAAACATCACACCTGGTCCAACCAATCTTTGGGCCCTGTGTAGATCAGACATGGCCTCCTCAAGGCTGTCTATAAAACCCTGTGCACAGGCCAGAAGTCCCACTCGGGTGCCTCTTGTGCACAGGAGAGAGGGCTATTCTCCTCTCTCTTTCTTTTGCCTATTAAACCTCCGCAATTAACCTCACTCCACATGTGTCCATGTCCTTGATTTCCTTGGCATGAGGCAACGAACCTCAGGTGTCACCCCCGACAGTGATGCCGTTTCAGTGTTACTTTTTTTTTTTTTTTTTTTTGAGATAGAGTCTCCCTCTGTTGCCCAGGCTGGAGTGCAGTGGCACGATCTTGGCTCACTGCAGCCTCCACCTCCCGGGTTCAAGCAATTCTCCTGCGTCAGCCTCCTGAGTAGCTGGGACTACAGGCTAATTTTAATAAGCTTGGTTATGAGGTTCCCTTGCTAACTGCAAACAAATAATTGCAAAAAAGCAAGTAAAGATTACTAAAGGCAGAGGTAGCAACCAATAGAAAAAGAAGAGAGAGAAAATCTACAAAGAAGATGCAGACATTTAAAGAACCTCATCAACAGACTCAGGTTTCCCATGTGGGACAAATAGCCTCTAGAGCAATAATTAATGCTTATAATAATGACCTTTGCTATCAAGAGGTTAAGTTAGTTTTAATATCTTCTAAGAAGGAAGAGAAACATGTAATATACTTGAATATGATTTTTGCCACAATGATTAAATTTAGTGATTAAAGTGATAACATGCATTTCTTTGATGGTTCTGAATAAACATGTTACTGTACATGGTTTACAAGGTGCTCTATATTCCTCTTTGGAAACTAAAATAATTTTAATAGGTGTTTTAGTCTGTTCTCGCATTGCTCCAAATAAATACTTCAGATTAGATAATTTATCAAGAAAAGAGATTTAATTGGCTCATGGTTCCGTAGGCTGTACAGGAAGCATGCTGCTGGCATCTGCTCAGCTTCTGGGGAGGCGTCAGGAAACTTTCAATCATGGTGGAAGGTGAAAGGGAAGCAGGCACATCTTACATGGCCGGAGCAGGAGGAAGAGAGCGAGCAGGGGGAGGTGCTACACAGTTTTAAACAAGCAGATCTCATGAAAACTCACTCACTCACTATCACGAGAACAGCACCGGGGTTCATGAAAACTCACTCACTCACTATCACGAGAACAGCACCGGGGGATGGTGCTAACCCATCCGTGAGAACTCCGCCTGCATGATCCAGTCACCTCCCACCAGGCCCCACCTCCAATACAGGGGATTACAATTCAACATGAGATTTAGGCTGGGCCAAAGATCCAAACCACATCAATAGGAACATAAAATGGTAATTAACATCAATAGGGAAAAATGTGGTTTCTTAAACATGAGTTTTGCTTTTCAGATAACCATTGGTCTAATGTGAAAAGTAGTTTAGTAAAAAGTATAGTAAAATTTTATGCCAATTTAAACTTTAGGACATTTAGGCTGGGTGCAGTGGCTCACATCTGTAATCCCAGCACTTTGGGAGGCTGAAGTGGTAGGATTGCTTGAGCCCAAGAGTTCCAGGCCAGCCTGGGCAACATAGTGAGACTCCCATCTTTATTTTAAAAAACAAAAACAAAAAACAAAAAAACTTTAGGACACTTAGTTACTCAAACTAGAAAAAGCATACCCTTAGCCATACTGATATCTCTAGTCTCTCATATTGGTGAGATACCAGGATTTTTGTTGGTTTATTCCATATGGCCATCATCTAAGCTCCAATCAGAGAAACAAACAGTATCTACTAGTAATGCTAGAAAACAATAGCACTATTTGTGAGTACTCAATTAATGAATTTTCTTCCTTAAAAAATTATACATTATAACATAACTCAAAATCAAACTGTTAAACGGAAGTATTTTCTTTTGTCCATTTTTGAAAATTCTAGTGGCAAGGCAAATAAATCTTCTCTAATTAAAGACATCTAAATCACCCAAGATCAAAGCACCAAAGCAAAAAAAAAAAAAAAAGGTAGTGATGGGAAAATAAAATTATAATTAAAATTCATAACATTAAATTACAAAATAAAATATATAAATAGATCTCTTTTGAGTATAACATGAAAAAGAATTCTTTTGGGCCAGGCACAGTGGCTCACACCTGTAATCCCAGCACATGGCAAAACCCTGTCTCTATCAAAAAAAAAAAAAATTAGCCAGGTGTGGCGTCACATGCCTGTAATCCCTACTTGGGAGGCTAAAGCTGGGATAAAACCTGACAAATTTAACAATTCTCAGCAGAAGTCTTTGGCTGGGTAAAAATAAGTTCAACACTAGTCAGTAACAAACAGAGATTATGTTTTGAGGTGGTCTTAATATGGTTAATAAAACAAACACAAAGCTTTAGATTAAAATATTGTTAGTATATACATAAATTATTTGGTCCATAAACTGGTAAAACTTACTATAGGATGTTGAAAATGTACCACATTTAAAACGAACACTTATTGTATAAATGGACAAAATATCTCACTAAGTTGATGTCACTTTAATAATTTATGAAAGTGAATAAAAGTCGACTTTGCTTTAACAAATACTTAAAAACTTATAATAAAAATTAATGTTTGTGGCCGGGTGTGGTGGCTCACACCTGTAATCTCAGCACTTTGGGAGACCAAGGCGGGCGGATCATGAGGTCAGGAGATTGAGACCATCCTGACTAACACAGTGAAACCTCGTCTCTACTAAAAATACAAAAACAAAATTAGCCAGGCATGGTGGTGGGCGCCTGTATTCCCAGCTACTTGGGAGGCTGAGGCGGGAGAATGACGTGAACCCAGGAGGTGGAGCTTGCAGTGAGCCGAGATCACACCATCGCACTCCAGCCTGGGTGACACAGCGAGACTCCGTCTCAAAAAAAAAAAAAAATTAATGTCTGTATGAAGTACTATGATTTGATTAATGAGAAATCATTTGTGAGTTCTTCCTTTTTTAAACAACTATATACATTTTTGCCTTGATTCATTAAAACTAAATTATTTCATTTAAGCACTTTACCTAGAAATGTTACCTTTTAAGTAAAATAATGGGGTCAAAGAATTAGAGAACTTAAGGGCTAGAAGAATCTTCAGGGAATATCCAGTGCAGGGGAACTGCAAACCTTAATTTGCATCGGAAGTCCCTGTGGTTCTTGTTAAAATGCAGATGGCCAGATAGGTCCTACCCTACCCATCTGACTCAGTAGCCTGGGATGAAACCTGGAAGAAGTAACCATTACGGAAATAACCCTTGGGGTGGGGTTATAGCCCCACTCCCACCCCAAGGTGACTCCCATGTAGGTTGTCTACAGATCAGTGGGAGGAAAAATATTTTACAATCTACTACCTTCCTTCCTAAATCAGGAAACTTCCTAGAACATCAACATTCCATTTCTGACTCAAACTACTCCTTCAACTCCTATAGGTAACTTACTGCCTCCCGGGGCAGCCCGTTATACATTTATTGGAAGTTTCTTATAGAAACCTATACATTCAAAACATAAAGACATTCAACATGGGCTTACACAAATACATTAGTGTAAAGACTCACTGAAGAATTAAATGAAGGAAGAACTGACCTGCTTCTTCTGGTATTTGTTAATTAGATTCAGAAATAAGGCATAACATCTGGAATAGCTGGCCAAGGCTGCACAGCAGTCACGGTAAGAAGTAAGTTTGCTGCAGAAATGCCAAATGGGAAAATAAAGGTAAACTTTGTTTTTCTGTAAAATTCAAGTACATATAGTATCACTTTAAATGCAGAACTTCAAGACATTGCCCAGTTCAAGAAAAGGAGTCTAAAAATACTCTACATATCAGTTCAGGGAAGCTGCAAGGAGGCTTGCTATCTGCTATAAACTCTAGAGAGACGGATCCGGAGAAATTTAAAAGGTAACTTATATCTATGTGGTATGAATTTACACTATCCATGTAGTTCAGAAAACACAAACTTACATGAAATTTATATGAAATCTGGTTGGATACCAGTGAGTCTCCTGGCACCACATCAGAAGCAAATGTAAAACTACTTTAGTAGGCCAGGCACGGTGCCTCATGCCTGTAATCCCAGCACTTTGGAAGGCTGAGGCAGGTGAGTTACTTGAGGTCAGGAGCTTGAGACCAGCCTAGCCAACATAGTGAAACCCCATCTCTACAAAAATACAAAAATTAGCTGGGAGTGGTGGCATGTGCCTGTAATCCCAGCTACTCTGGAGGCAGAGGCAAGAGAACCACTTGAACCCAGGAGGCAGAGGTTGTAGTGAGCCGAGATTGCACCACTGCACTCCAGACTGGGCAATGGGGAGAGATTCTGCCTCAAAACAAACAAACAAACAAACCTATACATTCAAAACAAACAAACAAACAAACCTGCTTTAATACAGTAGATTGATAGTGCTGTATTAATATTAGGCAAAATAGACCGACCTTAAGGCAGGAAGCCCTGAAAACAGCTTCAGAATTTCTAAAGCAAGCAAGCAAACAAAACCCATACGGCAATATTGACAAACCCACAACAAATCAGGAGATGTTCATATATTTCTTCCTAACTGATGAATCAATAGGTAAAACATCATTAATATGTTAAAAACTTGACCACATACCAGGCCATAAATAAGCCTCAGTAAATTTTCAGAGAACTGGTATCTCAAAGACCACATTCTCTGGTCAAAGTGCAATTAAATTAGACACCATTTAAAAAATAAATTTTTAAAAAACTTTTTTTTGGAAATGTAAGAACACCTAATTTATAGGTCAAAGAAGCATGAAAATTACAAAAGAAATACCTAAATACAAGTAATAAAAATATTACAAACTAAATAACAGGCATGAACGGCTCACGCCTGTAATCCCAGCACTTTGGGAGGCCGGTGACAGGAGGGATCACCTGATTAGAGTTCAAGACCAGCCTGGCCAACACATGAAACCCTCGGCCTGTACCTAAAACATAAAATTAGCTGGGCGTGCAGGACGATGCCACCGGGAATCCCGTGCCACTGCAGAGGCTGGCAGGAGAATCGCTTTGAAATTTGCCAAAGCCGCAGTGGAGCCCAGGATCACAACATTGCACCCAGCCTGGGCAACAGAGGAGACCTTTGTCTCAAAAAAAGGCACGCAGTGCCTGCCCGTAATCCCGCGCCCCTGGAGGCCGAGACGGTGGATCAAGTGAGGTCAGAGACGCAGACCATCCTGGCTACTACAGGAAACCCATTCCTACTAAAATACAAAAAACTAGCTAGGCGAGGCGGGCTTTTTCCTCTGTAGTCCCAGCTACTCGGGAGGCCGAGGAAATGGTGTGGAAAAACCCCGGAGGCGGAGGCTTGCAGTGAGCTGAGATCCCGGGCCACCCATCTCCAGCCTGGCGACAGAGCGAGAGGACCTGGCCTGAAAAACCAAAAGAACAAAACAAAAACAAATACTAAGCAATTCCTCCAAATTAGTATTTAAATTTTATAGGTTTAAGGAGGCTGAAAAGAATTATGTTTTTTACTAAAATAATTAGAAGAAAAATATATATTCAAAGAGTAGAAGAAAATGATTCATAAGGATAAGAGCAGAAAAAATAAGACATGAAGCAAATATACAATACAGTGGATCAATAAATATATTTGTTCTTGGTAAAAGCTAATAAAATAGGAAAGATTTAGCAAGACTAAGAGAAAAGAAAAACAGCACGAACAATCAAAATTAGGAAAGAAAGTCAATATTAACAATGAAGAAGCAGGGTAACACAGTGGTTCAAAGTATGAATTCTAGAGCCAGACCACGGTTTGAACTGCAGCTCTATGACATACTAGTTACGTGATCTCAGGAAAATAACTAAACTTCTCCATGCCTCGATTTCCTCATATGTAAAAAGATAATGACAATAATAACACATATCTTAAAAAGTTGTCATAAGGATGAAATGAATTCGTATTAGGAAAATATTCTGAATATTGCCTAGCATGTTGTAAGTGCTATACAAATATCTGTTAAATGGGTAAAATAAATAAAAGGCAACATAATTAGAGATACAACAGAGATTAGAATAATAGTAAGAGAATAGTTGGAGCAACTTTTATATTGTTTGAAAACTTAAGAGAAATTTATCAAATTCCTACAAAAACGTAACTTTCTGAAACTGAACCAAGTAGAAATAGGAAACATAACCACGTAGGAAGAAATGGAATCAGCAGTCAACAATATTCACACACACACACACACACACACACACACACACACACATATACCCTGGATAAAAATAGCATTTTGGGCAAGTTTTTAAAACTTTTCAAGAAGCAGATCAGCTTTTTACAGATTCTTCTAGGAAAGAGAAAAAAATTGGATTACCTCCCAACCCATTTTATGAGGCTGGTATAAACTTAACACTAAACCCAGACAAGGACAATAGGAGAAAGGAAAAATATAGGTCAATGTAACTCATGACCACCAATGACAAATCCTAAACAAAATATTAGTTAACCAAATCCAGCAATATATAATGGCTTAACTTGAGAAACTTTATTAATGTAATTTACTACATTAACAGATTTAAAAAAGAAAATCCATAATCAAAAGCAATTCAGGTAAATGTGATTTATCACATACACACAACTAAAGACAAAAACCACATGATAATCTCAATAGACACAGAAAAGGCTTTCAGTAAAATTCAACACTCCTTCATGTTAAAAACTCTCAATAAACTAGGTACTGATGCTGGGTGAGGTGGCTCACGCCTGTAATCCAGCACTTTGGGAGGCTGAGGCGGGTGGATCACCTGAGGTCAGGAGTTTGAGACCAGCCTGGACAGCACGGTGAAACTCCATCTCTACTAAAAATACAAAAATTAGCTGGGTGTGGTGGCACGTGCCTGTAATCCCAGCTACTCTGGAGGCTGAGGCAGGAGAATCGCTTGAACCTGGGAGGCAGAGGTTGTAGTGAGCCAAGATCACACCACTGCACTCCAGCCTGGATGACAAAGTGAGACTCCGTCTCAAAAAACAAATCAAAACAAAACAAAAAACTAGGTATTGAAGGAACAGACCTCAAAACAGTAAGTGCCATCTATGACAAACCGACAGCCAATATCATACTAAATGAGCAAAAGCTGGAAGCATGCCCCATGAAAACCAGCACAAGACAAGGATGCCCTCTCTCACCATTCCTATGCAACATAGTATTGGAAGTCCTAGCCAGGGCAATCAGTCAAGAGAAAGAAATAAAGGGCATCCAAACAAAAAGGGAGGAAGTCAAACTATCTCTGTTTGCAGAAGGGTACTTAAGAAAACCTACAACAAATATTATTTTCAGCTGGTGTAACCATGAAACTATTTCCTTTAGAGTCAGAAGAAAGACAACAGGTCCAACACTTACAGATGATGCTACTTCTAGAAAACCCCATCGTCTCAGCCCAAAACCTCCTTCAGCTGATAAACAACTTCTGCAGTTTCAGGATACAAAATCAATGTACAAAAATCACTAGCATTCCTATACATCAACAACAGCCAAGCAGACAGCCGAATCAGAAAGGCCATTCCATTCACAATCGCCACAAAAAGAATAATATACCTGAGAACACAGCTAACCAGGGAGGTGAAAGATCTCGACAATGAGAATTACAAAACACTACTCAAAGAAATCAGAGAAGACAAAAACAAATGGGAAAACATCCCATGCTTATGGATAGGAAGAATTCGTACCATTAAAATGGCCATACTGCCCAAAGCAATTTACAGATCCAATGCCGTTCCTATCAAACTACCAATGACACTCTTCACAGAACTAGGAAAAAAAAAAAAAAAAACTATTTTAAAATTTACACAGAACTGAAAAAGAGCTCAAAAAGCCAAGGAATCCTATGGAAAAAGAACAAAGCTAGAGGCATCACATTGCCTAGTTCAAACTATACTACAGGGCTATGGTAACCAAAACGGCATGGTACTGGTACAAAAACAGGCACATGGACCAAGGGAACAGAACAGAGAGCCCAGAAATAAGGCTGCACACCTACAACCACATGATCTTCAACAAAGCTGACAAAAACAAGCAATGGAGAAAAGACTCCCTATTTAATAAATGATCATGGGGTAACAGGCTAGTCATATGCAGAAGACTGAAGCCAGACCCTTTCCTTTCACTATATACAAAAATCAACTCAGGTTGGATCAAAGACTAAATGTAGCCAGGCGTAGTGGCTCACGCCTGTAATCCCAACACTTTGGGAGGCTGAGATGGGCGGATCACGAGGTCAGGAGATCGAGACCATCCTGGCAAACACGTGAAACCCCGTCTCTACTAAAAATACAAAAAAAAAATTAGCTGGGTGTAGTGGCAGGCACCTGTAGTCCCAGCTACGCGGGAGGCTGAGGCAGGAGAATGGTGTGAACCCAGGAGGCGGAGCTTGCAGTGAGCCGAGATCGCACCACTGCACTCCAGCCTGGGCAACTGAGCTAGACTCTGTCTCCAAAAAAAAAAAAAAGACTAAATGTAAAACCCAAAACTATAAAGACCCTGGAAGATAACCTAGGCAATACTATCCTGGACATAGGAACGAGCAAAGATTTCATGACAAAGACACTAAAAGCAAATGCAACAAAAGCAAAAATTGACAAATGGCATCTAATTAAATTTAAGAACTTCTTCACAGCAAAAGAAACTATCAACGGAGTAAACAGACAACCTACAGAATTGGAGAAAATATTTGCAAACTATGCATCTGTCAAAGGTTTAATATCCAGGACATATAAGGAACTTAAACAAATTTACAAGAGAAAACAACCCCACCAAAAAGTGGGCAAAGGGCCGGGTGCAGTGGCTCATGCCTGTAATCCCAGCACTTTGAGAGGCTGAGGTGGGTGGATCACCTGAGGTCAGGCATTCGAGACCAGCCTGAGCAACATGGAGAAACCCTGTCTCTACTAAAAATACAAAAAATCAGCTGGGTGTGGTGGTGCGTGCCTGTAATCCCAGCTACTTGGGAGGCTGAAGCAGGAGAATCACTTGAATCTGGGAGGCAGAGGTTACAGTGAGCTGAGATCACCCCATTGCACTCCAGCCTGGGCAACAAGAACGAAACTCTGTCTCCAAAAAAAAAAAAAAAAGTGGGGAAAGGACATGAATAAACACTTTTCAAAAGAAGACACACATGTGGCCAACAAGCATATGAAAAAAAGTTCAATATCACAGATCATTAGAGAAATACAAATCAAAACTACAATGAGATACCATCTCATACCAGTCAGAATGGTTATTATTAAAAAGTCAAAAAATAACAGTTGCTGGTAAGGTTGCAGAAAAAAGAGAACACTCATACACTGTTGGTAGGAGTATAAATTAGTTCAATCATTGTGTAAAGCAGTACGGTGATTCCTCAATGAGCTAAAAGCAGAACTACCATTTAACCCAGCAATCCTATTACTGGGTATATACCCAGAGGAAAACAAATCATTCTACCATAAAGATACATGCACACTAATGTTCACTGCAGCACTATTCACAATAGCGAAGACATGAAATCAACCTAAATGCCCATCACTGACAGACTGGATAAAGAAAATGTGGTACCTATACGCCATGGAATACTATACAGCTATAAAAAAGAATGAGATCATGTCTTGTGCATGAACATGGATAGACCTGGAGGCTATTAGCTCAGCAAACTAGTGCAGGAAAAGAAAAGCAAATACCACATGTTCTCACTTACAAGTGGGAGCTAAATGATGAGAACTTAAGAACACAAAGAAGAAAACAACAGATGTTGGGGTCTACTTGAGGGTGGAGGGTGCGAGGAGGCAGTGGAGCAGAAAAGATAACTCTTTTAACTATTGGATACTAGGCTTAATTCCTGGGTGATGAAATAATCTGTACCACAAACCCCTGTGACGTGAGTTTACCTATGTAACAAACCTTCACATGTACCCCTGAACCTAAAATAAAAGTTAAAAAAAAAAAAAGATTCAGGGCAAGCATTTGACAAAACTTAATACCCATTAATAAGAAAAAAATCATTAATCTTCTAAAGCGTAGTTATGAAAACTTACAACAAATATTATTTTCAACTAGTAAAACCATGAAAATATTTCCTTTAAAGTCAGAAGAAAGACAACAGGCCCAACACTCACAATGTTGTATTGAACTCCTAAACGATGCGCTAAAGAAGAGATGAGGATGGGGAAAGGGTTACAATAATTGAAAAAAATTTATATGCAGATAATTTGCATAGAAAATTCAAGAGCATCTATAGACAAACTCCTAGTCTTAATGTTCATCAAGATTCTTGGATATCCTTCCTGTAGCAGACAGCTAAAATACATAAATAAATAAGTAAATATTTTTAAAGAGATATCCACACAAAATAATAAGTTCATAAGGAAGGGAAAAGAACAAGAAGAGTTTGGGTTCTTTTTTCTTTTGACTTTTTCTTTTTTTTTTTGATAGGGTTTTGCTCTGTTGCCCAGGCTGGAGTGCAAGTGGCTCCATCTTGGCTTACTGCAACATCCACCTTCCAGACTCAAGCAATCCTCCCACATCAGCCTCTCAAGTGGCTGGGACTACAGTCACACACCATCATGCCTGGCTAATTTTTTGGCAGGGGTTGGGGGGGGCGCTAGAGATGGGGTTTCACCATGTTGCCCAGGCTGGTCTCAGATTATTGGACTCAAGTGATCCCCCACCTTGGCCTCCCAAAGTTCTGGGATTACAGGTATGAGCCACTGTGCCTGACCAAGAGTTTGGATCTTAAGGGAGAAAAAAAGTGAGAAATTTGAAGGCCAGGCAGGGTATCCAGAACAAAGCTCAGGGAAGTGCAGTAGAAAAAGATTAGATCTGGAGGGAAGGAGGGGGCTGGGGCTGAAGTACCACCTGTTGGGTACTATGCTTACTGCCCGGGTAACATGATTGTTGAGACCCCAATCCTCCACGTCATACAGTTTACCCACGTAACAAACCTGTGTACCATTTAATCTACAATTCAAGTTGACATTCGTTTAAAAAACATCAGATTTGGACTCACAGCCTCATACAGGGGTCCTGGGGACAAGTACCAATTCAGTCTTCGGGAAAGTTTGCTTTTCTTTACAACTACAACGTTATAATTCAAGAGAAAAGTCCCAGGCTCCCGAGAAGAATCATTATGTAAAAATACTGACAAAGAGCAGTGGGAGGAAACAGAAATGCATAATTTAAAGACAGCTCTGAAATTTAACAACATCTCGCTTTGAGGCAACCTGGATTCAAATGATCATTATTTCTGGAAGAAATAAAGTAAGTGTAGACATGACCAGTGAAAGCCTGAGCCAAAGTTCAAATAGCTGAAATAGAATAACCTTCTATTACAAAGTCAGATCAGACTTTCTAAGCATTGATCCCCTTCTCTGAGTTAAAACTCTTGTTTATTTCCTAGCAAATTGGAACATTTGCTTTGTTTTGTATATAGTTTTTTAAATCTCAAATAAACTGAGAGGAAGATTAAACACACACACGGAGCTCACCACTCACCAAAGAACTAAAATGACTTAACAACCAACGACTTTAGAATCACCATAGAATCCTGTAGACAATGGAGTCATTTGTTTGAATTGTTCATTTTTAACTTGGACCACTAGATTTACCCTTTCTGGTAGGTGAAGTAAAAAGAAGAAAAAGGATTGCTTGCCAGTCACACAAGCAAATATTAAAGATAACCCAAAATCTAAGCATGAGCATTTTTGTAAGGCTACTTCACATCTTAGTCTACCCACCTGAATATTCTGGCAATATTGGTACAGACGTCCTTGTCACCCATGTACCGTTCCATCGCCGTGCAGAGCTGGGGAAGGGCACTGATGCTTAGGAACTTAGTTCTTACTAATGGTGAATCAACCAAGTTTCTCAACGTAGCAGTCACCTAGGATAAAAGCATGCTTGTGCCATTTTTTTTTTAAACTGAAAAAATATAACCACAAGAAGCAGCAGAGTACAATTCATCTCATAAATTTTCTTCTATCAGTAGCTAAGTGAAGCTCCCCCTATGCCTTTTCCACCAGCACAAGTAGCAACAAATGAAAACAAAGAAAGCCTAATTTGGTTGAAAAGTAAAGAATGAAATATTAATCTTTGTAAGCAATTGGTATACCCCAAACCCAGGGTTAAACAAATCATCATCTAGGTTTAACAGTCCTAAGATCTTCAGCTGGCCCCCTGATAGCCACGTCAGTTCTGCAGATTAGAAACTTTTTGTTCTGTTTTTCTTTCTTTTTTTTTTTTTAATTTTATAGGTATTCTTGTCTGATTGTTCTATGCTTTTATAAATAGCATCAGGTAATGATGTGGCCAAGGAATATTTAAGATCTTTACTCTCATTCTCTCCCAAGAGGCAAGTATTAAGATCTCACAAATTTGTCTTATTTTGTAAAAAAAATAAAATAAAATAAAATAAAATTCAGGAAAGCATCTACTTTACCTTTGTCAAAGAGTCAAGAAGAGAAGAGTTTAGTAAATCATAAAATGAATGTTGTTATCTAATAATTTTAATATGCAGTGTGCTCCTTCCTTGTGGGACACTGCAGGCAAGCTACTGGTTAAGAGCCAGTTCAGCCCCACCACCCATCAGCCTGGGTTAGTTACTTAACCTCCCAGAGCACATTTTTCTCATTCAATAAAGTAGAGGTGATGATACTTGCCTAGTAGTTGTGAGGATTCAATGAGATGAGATGTGTGAATGGCATTGCTGCCATCACTTTAGAGTCAAATGACAGGGATTCAAGTCCCACATCTCTTCCTAGTGAAGTGCCTAGGGGCAGCCACTCCTTCCTCCACTTCCCCATTTCCTCATCTGTGAAAAGCAGGTGACAAGCAATGCTCACCTCTGGGGGTGGGGGGGTTGTGTGTAGCAAATGGAACCATGTAGCACTGTTTTTATTACTTATCTAATACTGTAAAGCATCATGTAAACATAAAGCATCATTATAACCATAGTATATAAACTTCTAAAAACAGTTCTTAAGATGATGTGATTAGTTTTTCTTTATAACAACAGCAACAAAAAGATACATTAAAATATAACTGACTACCCTGAAAACACAGAAAATGTTTTAAAAAAAATGCTTCAAATAAATGTGTACAAGTCTTTTGCAATCAATTCAATTATACAATGATTCTGTAAATTCTTCCCTGAAAGTTTCAGATATCCCAAACACTGGAGGTGAAACAAACTACTTTGAGTATTCCACTTAACTCCACAGATCTGCACAATATAACAATATAGCCTTCTAAGCTAAGGAATTGACTTTTTCTTTTTCTTTTTTTTTTTTGGAGACAGAGTCTCCCTTTGTCATCCAGGCTGGAGTGCAGTGACAGGATCTTGGCTCACTGCAACCTCTCCCTCCCCTATTCAAGCAATTCTAGTGCCTCAGCCTCCCAAGTAGCTGGAATTACAGGCACGTGCCACCACGCCTGGCTAATTTTTGTATTTTTAGTAGAGACAAGGTTTGACCATGTTGGCCAGGCTGGTCTCGAACTTCTGGCCTCAAGTGATCCAACCACCTCAGCCTCCCAAACCTTTTGGATCACAGGGGTGAGCCACTGCACCCAGCCAGGAATCGATCTTTTGTGAAGACTAATGAACCATTCTAGGAATTCCATTGCTGTCATAAAATGGAAAAGTCTCATCATCTGACCCCGTTTCTACCTCTTCTCCTGAGACAGCCCAGGCACTGGAGCACTACTGGTTTACATTAATTCAGAGGATGCCTCAAAACTCTCTTCCATGGAGACCGAAGAGTACAGATGCCTGACTCCCAGGCAGACGGACACCATAGGAAACCATGAAATACCCATTCCAGTCACCGCACACCAACAGTTCCTTTTCCCTGGCCCCCAAGGCATCAAAGATGGGGCATCCCAGTCCATAGTCATCCTCACGCTCCCCACATCTAACCTCTGGCAAGGGACACTGCCAGCAGAAAGGACTATAGTTTCCTTAGGAGCTTTTATTTTCTTGTTTCAATCTCAATTTTTTCTCCTTCTCAGGCCTTATTCTCACCTCATTAGCAAAAGTTTAGACAGTTCAAGGTTCTTCTGCCCCACATACATAACTTTCATAAATAACCCAAGTCAGGAGAGAAAGTCCACATTTATATGTGACATGTCATCTGATTGAAATCCCTACCTGCACGTGATACACACAGTTGAGTTGATACAATACCTCATATATTTCCAAATTTGTCATTTGTGGTGCTGGTAGAAATAACGTGCATGAAACATACACCATGCATTTGAAAAATACACAGCAATAGCTCAATAGATGACACCATCAACCTAGTTGCTCAAGCAGAGACATCCCAGAATCCTAGGAGGCTTTCTGCTTTCTGTCACTCCAAGCCATATTGGCTTTTTGTCCATAGCTCCCAGGATAATATTCAGTTCCCTGACCATGGTCTACAAGGATCAACAGATCTGGTCCTTCTCAAACTATCAGGCTTCATCTCATACCATATATGCCCCCATAAACTCTACTTAATGCTAGGTTATTTAATATTACGTTTTACTATCTGTCTACTCCTCCGGACTAGAAGCTTCAGTAAGGGCATAAACCTTGTTCATCCTTTTCACCACTGTGCATCCAGCTCCAGGTCCAGTGCCTGGTACATGTGGGCGCTCAATAGGCATTTATTAATGGAATGAATGAAGGGGATAACATCTACAAAGGAAAGACTGGGATATCAGAACACTATGGGCTAAGCAGACATATCTCTGAGGTAGACAGATTTTAAGATTTGTTTTAAAGCAGAGGAGTGAAAAATAATGGATGAAAGAAAAATGAACTCTCTGGAAGGGGACTGGCCTCTGTGTATTTGTTCTCTAGCCTATCTCATTTCTGACAGCAGCCCCTTCCCAGGCTCCTAAACTCCCTCCCAGGCCCTACCCCTTTCCCCACCTTACCGGTCACACGTTCACCCCTTCTCTCCATCACCAGCGTCACTGGTTCAGTTTAAGCTTACTTTATCTCTTACCCAAACTCTACAGCCCCCTGGATGGGCTCCTTCCACAGTTCACCCCCACAGCTGCTCACTGCTGCCAGAGGGGGCATCTGAAAGCCACGCCTTCCCTGTTCAAAGGCCTCCTGTGACTTCTGGCCCAGCCAGTAGCACCCATAGCCTAATGGTTCCTCAGTCTCTGAAGTGCAGTTCATCCCTCCAAATTCATCTCCTTTGCCTCCGCACCACCTGGCCATCCTTCAGACTGCACCACACGAGGTCTTCATCCCTTCATGACGCCATGCCTTTGAATAGGCGGCTTCCTCCGTCCAGAGTGTCCTCGATTACACTCTGCCACCCCTTTTCCCCCTGGCCATCTCCTGCTCATTTTTCTTTTCTTTTTTCTTTTTCGAGACGGAGTCTCGATCTCGGCTCACTGCAACCTCCGTCTCCCAGGTTCAAGCGATTCTCCTGCCTCAGCCTCCTGAGTAGCTGGGATTACAGGCAAGCACCACCACGCCCCGCTAATTTTTGTATTTTTAGTAGAGACACGTTTTTGCATGTTGGCCAGGCTGGTCCTGAACTCCTGACCTCAAGTGATCTGCCCACCTCGGCCTCCCAAAGTACTGGGATCACAGGCATGAGCCATTGCACCTGGCCTCCTGCTCATTTTTCAAAACCCAGTTCAAGATAACTTCTCTACGAAATCCTTTCCGAGGCTGATCAGTCACTTCCTCTTCCAGTTACCAAAGCATCCTGTTCCTGCCCCTACAACGCCCATCACAGAAGCATTGTCACTTGTCTTCAGGCATCTTCTCTCCCATGGTGAGCTCCTCTAGGGTACAAACCACTTCTTATTCCCCTTTCTACTCAGAGGACAACAAATGTGCTCATAAAAAGCTCTTAAATATTCAGCTGCCGGAGGGCTGGATGAGTGAATGAGAAGGGGGAGGAACAGGGGAATGAGGAGGGGGAAGAAAGAAAGAAGGGACAGGAGCGACAAAAGGGAGGTTTTTCCCTTTAAGACACCTCTGGCAAGAAAGTGCAGGAGCTTAGCAGAGGCCTGGGTGAACCAGGGCCTAAAGCCCTGAGGGTGAAGGATCAGGAAGAGGCCACCACTCAGACGCAGCTCTGATGGCCCTCTATCTTGAGAGACTTGTCACCAACCTCTGAGAGCCACCAATCTCACTGTGGGGTGATGGTGGGGCCCTGAATGCTCAGACCAGTAGCCTTTTCTGGAAAAAAAATGCAAAAAAAAAAAAAACAAAACGGCGGGGAGGTGTGGGGAGGAGAGTCTAGCTAAATCATGTGGTCACAGTAAAGGCAAGTTCCAAGCCGACCCATTTAACTCTGAATTGTGCTCCAACTTTTGAATTCATTACATACAAGTGAAAATTTAAAAAAAAACAAAACAAAACACAAGAACTGTCAGTTGAACAGAGATAAATCTGTGAGAATTATCAATGAGTTCTGTGCCCTACAGCACAGGCTTTATTTCCCGCCCCCAAGGAAAGCCCACCCACTGGGCCCGCCCCCAAAGCAGGAGTTAACCAAAGCCCAAGCTTTTTATGCTTGGAGGTCTGCATCCATTTCTTTCTTAACTTTCTATTCTAATTTGTATTATTTATAAACGCACAAACTTAAACACACATTTTTCTTTTTTATTGTATATCATCTTTCAAACCACCTCAAATCCCTTACTTTAAAAAAGTCTAAGTTAAATGAACACCTAGATACTTGTTTAGTCTCTAAAGGACTTAGTAGAGAAATTCCCAACCTCTTACGTAGCATTTCACCAAGAAATAGCACACTGAAAAACACAAGTTTTAATTCCCATCTTTTTCCCCATCTCCTAACTTGCAATCCTGTGGGACTTGCAATCCTGAAGGTAGCCAGTAGGAAGAAGAAAAAAGAGAAGAAAATGACACTGATAATCCACAAAGAGGACTAATAAAAATGTAAGTTTCCTTGCTTATTAGCAATTGTTAGGTGATGTTTAGGGCAAAAGGGGAACTAGGGTTTCGGCAGATACCCAGGAAGAAACACTCCATTTTGCTTCTGGTCACTAATCTACTGCTGAAAAATAACTGCGCTACACTCGACAACCTTCTGGTGCTCACTTTTCTGAGGCAGCTTCTTTCCACGTTCCCCAAATTCTTTGATCATAACAGGTACCACCCGCAGTCAGGTAAAACACCCGAAGAGTTGGCAAAGCTACCCAGCTCACATTGAATTATGTAAGTCTCAACGTTTTCATTGTGCAGTCAGTATTGGGAGACCCATTTTAAAGAGAAAAAATGTACTAAGAAGAAATTAGATCATTCATAAATGTACAACTACATTTTAATACAGTAAAATGAGAACTCAAAAGCTTTAGCTTCTGTTTTTTTCAAGTTGACTATAGGTACTTAATTACCAATTTCAAATTGTGTTTTCAACTATTAATTAGTTGAGAAACCTTAGCAAACACAAGAAATCTTTGTCTTAAAATATGGGGCTGGGCCCAGTGGCTCAGGTCTGTAATCCCAGCAACTCTCGTGGCTGAGGCAGGAGAATCACCTGAACCCCAGAGGCTGGGGCTGCAGTGAGCCATGCCTTTGATCGCACCACTGTACTCCAACCTGAGTGACAGTCAGACTCTGTCTCAAGACAAAAAAAAAAAAAAAAAAAAAAGCGGAGGGGTGGTTCTCCTGACTTGGATCACCGGACTTGAGGACACAACACAGGCCCAGCAGCTGTGGTCTCATTCCTGCATTCTCTACTGCAGTGGGTGGGTGCAAGGGGGGGCAACCTCCACACACACTGATCATGTCCAGAGTGGATGGCCCTCTCTTTCCCCTCTGTGCCCTTCCTCCATCAGAGTACTCCATCCTCAAGGAACTCACCAGATTCTGCTCTAGAAGGCAACCTGCCATCAGAGCTGCCCCAGATCAGAGGAGCTTGTGACTCACTGAAGCTCAGAAGTCTATCAGCTCCCAGGTAGGCTAGTGCCCTGGCCTCCGTTTCTTGGTCTATTGCCTCCCTACTCTATTTGGCACTGGTCTCTAAAAACATTTTGCAATCATCTGGAATATCCACATCTGAAATCCCTCGAGCTTTGTCTCAACTTAACTGCCAACTGCAAAATGGTTGACTTCCCACTAATGATGTAAAAGAATAAACACAGCCGCCAGAGACCACAAACAGTGTGAAATGATTTATGACCAAAGCCACTATTTTCCAACCTCAGCTAAACCATCTCCCTCTATTAATAAAAGCACATTCATTTCTTTGAATTTGTGCCCAATTGAGGCCACATATATGCCAAAACCAGAGCCTGTGTGGTAACCCAAGAAGTTTCATATTGTCTCATGTATGATTTGTACAGTTCTGGCTAAGACAAAAGAAACCAATGACAAGATGCTGCTAGACATGTGAAATCACTGGTAACAAACATTTCTAAGCTTTTATTGGAATTCATTAAGATATATGCATATGAAGGTAACATTAATTAAGAATCCTTGATAACACTTGGTGCCTGGCTACACAGGCCTACTTGGCATATCCCTACCATGGGTGTCCGACTTAGCAGGAAATGCTTCTGTCCTCCTTAAACCCTTTGGCTCTGTTTATTGTTGTTTCTCCATTTACTGCCTCTATGTCAGTTACCTCACTAAAATGAGTAGGTACCTGATTCTTCCAGCTGTGGCTATGTATATATCAATACAGGAGAAATTTTGAATATCATACAAACAATTTAGAATGGCAATGCAGCAAAACAAGAAAAAGGAGTCTGAAAAAGATAGTGCGTTAAGACCTACCAAGCAATGAAACCACTATTCACAATTAAATGCTAAAGTTAGTGACATTTCCTTACTGCCACAACTAATATATCTACAGTGAAGAAAGGAGGCTGAGCAGGCAGAGCACTAATGGAGAGCAAATGGCTCTCCCCAGACACAGTAGGAGCCTCATTTTCCACCCTTGATCTGTCTTTTAGCATAACACTCCTGGCCATCCACTACCCTCACTTCCTGATTGGTGAGTTTGGGATAGGAATCGGACACTCCCAGTCCAGCCCCTACCTGGTCCCTCTCTTCCCTTCCTCTTTCAGAAGTGAGCTGCCATCAGAACACAGGTGTTCTGCTCCTCCAGGGACAGAAGAGGTCTGTGACTGGGTGGGTAAATCTAATTCTAGGGTTCAGGGTTAGAAAGCATGCCTGCCTCAGCTATAAGCCACATCCTCCAACCACAGTGATAACTTTCTCCCCATCCCCATCCTCCTTAGTCTCTTATTTCCAAGTAAAAAACCCAAGGCATTACATGTTTAGGTCTCTGAGTCTTCTCAGATCTTCAGTTCTGCTGTCCCTGGAAAATCAGAGAACATGAGTTGCCTATAGATAGCTCCTTCCTAGGAAAGGGAAGAGAAGGGAAGAGGAAGAACCTGGGCCCCGAATGCCTACTCTCTTGTGGCAACTGGGCACGTGAGTGGTTAGTTATGCTGCCAGCAGTTCTTTTATAGGAAGGAAACCCCATAAGTAGAAAATAGCTGTCCCCTTCTTATTAACAAATACATCATTAAAAAAGTGGTGGCGTGCGCCCGTAATCCCATCTACTAAGGAGGCAGAGGCAGAACTGCTTGAACCCGGGAGGTGGAGCTTGCAGTGAGCCGAGATCGCGCTACTGCACTCCAGCCTGGGCGACAGAGCAAGACTCCATCCCTAAAAACAAAAACAAAACAAAAATTAGCCAGTGTAGTGATCAATACCAAAGACTAACCCCTAAAAATGCTTCATCTAATCTCAAAAGCAATATGCTAAGCAAAATAAGCCAGATATAGTACTCTAGGTAACTACGGCATATCCATATCAATTTCCTGGGTTTGATAATGTACAATGGTTATGTAAGATATCACCACTGGGAGGAGCCGGGTGATGGGTACACAGGACCTCTCGGTACTATTTTTGCAACATCTTGTGGATTTATACTTAGTTCAAAATAAAAGTTTAAAAAGGTGCCAGACACAAAAGGGTACATGCTGTATATTCCGTTTATATAACGTTTTAGAACAGGCAGAGCTTATCTATGGTGAAAGAGATCAGAAGAATGGTTCCCTCTGGGAGGAGGGTAGAAGAATGAGGATTAATGAGAAGAGGTGGGAGGAAATTTCTGAGGTGACAGAAACCTTCTGTATCTTGATAAGGGTAGGGGCTATGTGGCTTTCTACTTTTGTCAAACTCATCAAACATATAAGATCTAAGCACGTCATTGGATGTAGATTATACCTTAATTAAAACAACAAGAAAATTAAAAAACCTCATCTGCTGCTTGCTATTCAAGCAAAACCTTCAAAATAAATGCTTTAAATTTGGTTTAAATTATCAAATCTCCAAAAAAATTATCTGTAAGAACTTAGGAAATAAATCATGGGGCTATTTGCTGCCATTTTATAGGTAAGCAGTTTACTTCCTCCAATAATCAGAGCAAAGTTCTACTGGCAGACACTGCTACCTTGCTTCTGATTCCACAGTCTGAAGAGGCAGGCTCCCAACAGGTGGGGTGGCGCAAGAGAAAGAATTAACATAATTTCCAGCATAAGTACGCATACCTATAATTATCTAAACACCTAAATACAAATGCATTAATCTCTGCATTTAAAACTATTGAACATAACTGAAGCAAGATTTAAAAGACCCCAGCCACCTTGATACAATCCTTAATTACTAATAATAACTTAAGTCACTGCTTGGTCAAATCCCCAGACTTCAGTTGAAAGCCTCTCTTAAATTCCCCAAATCTTGAAGCAGAGAATAGTAGGCTCTGAGAATTGGGGTCCATCATTTACCCAGAATCTCATACATTACTCTAACACCCTCCTCCAATTTTAGTTTCTCTTTGGCGCTCTTCTCCACATTGCTTATCAAAGCCCAAACAACAAAAAGATTAAAGATGTGAAATCCATCCTGGACTCTGTCTTCTTAAGTTTCTTGTGATTACGTTTTTATCCTATCAGAAGTAATTGCTCTTTGAAGCTTCAGGTTTGGGTAATTCTGATCTTATTTTATTGAATGGCTTTCTGGTGAGTGCCTACTATGTGCCTTACCCTGTTATGGGCGCTTTACTGGATCATCTCATTTCATTTCCCAGCTGCCCTTTAAGGCAGGCATAGTCAGCACTTTAGAGACAGGAAAGTGAGGCTCAGAGGGTAAGGTGGGCTCAGTGTCCCAGCTGAGCGTCCAGCTCAGGCTGGGGGCTCCAGTGCGGTGCTCTCCTCACTGGACCATGCAGGGCGGCGGCACTGGGCCTGCCCCAACACAGTCCAGGGTTGAATGAACCATCAGGGTTCCTGATGGCAAACACTGAATACAGGATGGAGCTCAGCTCAGCCAAAGTGGGGAGCTCACTCTAGGGCTCAGAAATTTAAAAAACAAAACAAAACAAAACAAAACCAAGTATATCAAAACACCTTTTAATTAAAAAATACAGAGATAAAGAATTATACGATTGAAAGAGAGCAAGAGAGCACACTGTTGTCCTAGGAGATGGCCCCCGCACACCCCTCGCTCGCCTATTCACACTGCTCCAAACAAAGTGGCGGGACTCCTCTTCCCCTACACGCTCTCTGCAGCATTTGCCAAAGCTGACCCATCCTTTCGGAGAAAATCTCTACTCTTGTACATTGCCCTTCATTTCCTGGTCACTTCCTTTCCTCTTTCCATTCCACACCATCTGTCGTCAGTCCCTCTGCTCTTTCTCTACTCTCTCCTTGGGTAATTTCATTGTCTTTTCTACCTTCAACCATCACCTCCATGTAGATGACCCTAAATTTGTATTTTTGGTCTTACCTTCTCTTCTAAGCCTCAGCTCATACCTCCTACTTCCTACTCGACAGGCCTGCATGGCTATTCTGCTGGCATCTGAAAGTTTTATATTAAAGCTAATTTCAGCCAGGAGCAGTAGCTCACACCTGTAATCCCAGCACTTTGGGAGGCTGAGGCGGGTGAATCACTTGAGGTCAGGAGTTCGAGACCAGTCTGGCCAATATGGTGAAACCCTGTTTCTACTAGAGACCTACTAAACAATTTTAGTTTTGTACTAAAAATACAAAATGTAATCAGGTATGGCGGCACGTGCCTGTAATCTTAGCTACTCTGGGGGCAGAGATAGGAGAATCACTTGAACTTGAGAGGCAGAGGTTGCAGTGGGCCGAGAGTCCGCCACTGCACTCCAGCCTGGGCAACAGAGTGAGACTCTATCTCAAAAAAAAAAAAAAAAAAAAAAAATTAAAAATTAAAAAATAAAAATAAAGCTAATTACATAATTTTCTTCCCATAATTTTCTTTCCTCCTCTCACCAAATCCATTCCTGTCTATAACTCTCTAATTTCTCTAATTTCATGATACTATCATTTATCATTTTCTGAACTATCCAGGCTCAAATTGTCTGAGTCAGCTCTCTTTGTTCAATACACTTTCCTATACCCTAAACCCTAAAAACAAAAGGAAGGAACCGAGTGAAGGAAGGAAAGGACTGATGAGGTGGGAGGACCGACCTTCCTGAGAAACTTCCATTTAGAAAAAGGAAGAATATGACAGTGGTATGGTACTGAGGAAGGGGGAGAGGATCTGGATTTGTGGGAGCCGCTAGGGAGGTGTCTGCAGGCTTAGGGGCCAGAGAAGCGGGGGTGGGGGCTGCGGAGAGGAAAAGTAAACCATGTTACCTGGGGTGCTGCAGAACAGTTTTAACTTCAAAAATAGTATATCTAAAGCAGGGAAAGGATACATTTCTCTAAGGATTGAATTCAAAATCAAGTGGGTCAGGCTGTAAAGAAAAAACAGATTGGAAGTACAAGTGAATCCAAAAAACAGGCATGAAAGTTCACGTCAATCTGAGCTTTAATAGTTACATTGTCCACCTATAAATTACCTAGCTGTTAACATAAGTACATTGAGATTTCCTTCAATTACAGCAAAGCAGCTTTGTACATGATGTTCTCAAGACACAGAGGACAAAGGAGACACTGGGAGAATTTGGGCTTGGTTGTGATTGTGACATAGAAGACTCTTCTCTGTTCTCCAGGAAAGGGCACAAGGGAGACCAAAATAGACTTTCAGATGGAGGTGACTCCAGGAGTTTCCCTCAGCTCCTGTGTCATGCCTGCTCAATGGCTGCTTTTCAAAGGCCACAGATGAACCCTAACACCTCACGATAATCCATTCTAGAGCAACACTGACAAGCTCCTCTTTCCATCTGTGCCACCTCCTTGGTGGTGCAATTTACTACTGGCATTTAGGGGCCTTGCTTGTTAGTTGGCCTATATTTCTCTTTTTCCAAGTTCCAGGGAGCTCCCCCTAAATTCTAGGGTTCTGGAGTTCAGTGAACAGGCACAGTTTAACCTGCTTTACTCTTATGATTTTACAGACAAACTCGCATCTCCAGTTCTGCCAGCCTGGGACTATTCACACTTTGACTTGATGCACAGGTGGCAGCACCCAGTTTCTCTGAGTATCTTGTCCTTCTCAAAATGCTATTACATGTCTGACATGCAGAACTGAGTGCAATGTTGGCCATGTGGAAGTACCATAATTTTGCAGAAGAATAAGCATTGGAATACTATTATCTGGATACAGGGATCATCAAAAAGTAGGTGCCTACTGGCAGCTCTCCTTTCTTACCACCCAGAAGATGCCTGGCACAGAGCAGCCACGCCACAAAACTTGTGCAATGAGTGTCTCTTGATTTCAGCCACCAGGTGATAAACATATATTAATGCATACAGCCATACAGATACATATATGTAAGAAACAACACAAAGAAGACCTTCCGAAGTTCAACACTGTGGTTTTTTTTTTTCCTCTAAGCAACATTAGTCCATGTGCTTTGGAGGAGCTTTTCCTTCATACCCATTCCTTTATCTCCACTCTAATCAGTCTAAAATCTAACTGCAGCAATGCCTGTTAACTGGGGCTGCTGTGTTTGAGATCTTAGCCCTCCAATCTGTCATGTACCACAGATACGTTCTCCTCCCATCACTTTTCAGCTATTGGGTCTTTATCAGTTTCACATTTTGTGCACATTCATCTTTCTGCCACTCTGATCTCATCTCGTCCCCCTATGCACTCACCTCCAACTGCTCCTTATTGCCCCAAGTCCACTCTTGGCAGCTGGTATCCGAGACTCATGGCTGTACCTTCTGAATCTCACCTTCCAAGATGCCCACACAGAATCCCTACTCTAGACAGCCCTACCTCTTCAGTACCTCCCAAACACACCTTATTTATTTCCCACTTGAGTGTTCAACATCCTTTTCCCTTTATTCTAGTTTCCCAAATCCTGTACAATCTTCAACGTCCAGCTTTGGAAGATGTTTTCCACTCTTTCCATGCGTCCAATGGAACTGCTTTTGGAAAACAAGATGACTCTAATGCTGTGCCAGATGTTAAAGCAAGCGAAGTTTTGTAATATGAGGTCCCCAGAAAGTGTTCCGAAGCTACTGAGGTTCTTGGGGTTGAAAGTTGTAGAAGAAAAGCAGTCACGCCACTAGATGTGGCCTGCTTGTATCTTTTTTGCCCTCGTCATGTTCTCTCTGGCTGGCAGACATTATTTTATTCTTACTACAGCCATAAGTAAATTTATCTTTTCAATTGAAAAAAGCCGCTTTTAAAAATGCCTCCTGGCCAGGCACAGTAACTCACACCTATAATCCCAGCACTTTGGGAGGCCAAGGTGGGCAGATCACCTGAGGTCAGGAATTTGAGACTAGCCTGGCCAGCATGGTGAAACCCTGTCTCTACTAAAAATACCAAAAAAAAAAAAAAAAAAAAAATTAGCCGGGTGTGGTGGCGGGCCCCTGTAATCCCAGCTATTCAGGAGGCTGAGGCAGGAGGACCGCTTGAACCTGGGAGGTGGAGGTTGCAGTGAGCCGAGGTCACACCATTGCATTCCAGCCTGGGTGACAGGCTTTTTGTCTCAAAAAAAAAAAAAAAAAATTAAAAAAAAAGCCTCCTGAGCTGGAGTTACCAGGTTCTCAAAGCTGGTGTAAACAGACACTTCTGCTTGTGGCCAGATCTGTCTGGCTGAATTTGCACATGAACCAGCTGGTGAAAAGTCAGTCAGTGTTACACATTCACAAAAGCAGAGGCTTTCGGCCGGGCGCGGTGGTTCATGCCTGTAATGCCAGCACTTCGGGAGGCCGAGGCGGGCAGATCACAAGGTCAGGAGATCGAGACCATCCTGGCTGACACGGTGAAACCCCATCTCTACTAAAAATACAAAAAATTAGCCAGGTGTGGTGGTGGGCGCCTGTAGTCCCAGCTCCTTGGGGCTGAGGCAGGAGAATGGTGTGAAACCTGGAAGGTGGAGCTTGCAGTGAGCTGAGACTGCGCCACTGTACTCCAGCCTGGGCACAGAGCAAGACTCCATCTCAAAAAAAAAAAAAGCAGAGACTTTCATCTGCTCTTGGAGTGAAGTCTTGTTGTTTACATTTTATCATTCATATGATACAAAACAGTTTTTGTTTTCATTAAATATGAGGAAGTGTCCCATTCAGGGAATTCTGCAAATGATAAAGACGAAAACAATGTCTCCTTCCTCCCCAAATCTGTAAACACACAGTGATACAGTTGATACAAATGGCATTTGGTGATCACAGCTGGAGTAAGTTCAGGTGGATGCCATAATGGGCTCCATTTTCTCCTGCTAGACAGGGGTATGGGCCACATATGCCAGGCCTTAGGCTGGTTTCAAGGAAGGCTTTGGAGACAATGACATAGCCCACTGCCATCAGGTGGTGGCAAGTGGTGGTGGGCAGTGAGGAGGAACTTCTACAGTGCCCCCTAGAGGTAGGGGACACAAATGTCAGGAAAGGAGAGGGGATCTGACCTGTTGAATCAGGTTGCACCTGAGGATGCTGAATCCAGGGAAAATGGAAATAAAAGAGTAACACAGGCAGCAATATACTGTATGTGCACACCAGAGACACCAGAGGTCCCCTTTCTTGATTTGATATATTTTTGGTAACAGTAACACTCAACTGTGCACACATGCACACGCGCGCACACACGCATGCACACACACACACACACACACACACACCCGTGACATAGTTGATGCAAACAGCAAACATTTATATGTGTATAAGATGGGGTTGGAAAGAGATTAACTAGACAAGAATCCCATAAGCTGTTACATAAAAATTTAAAACAGAGTGAATATCTCAATATGGGAATGGTTGAGAATTTGAGATATATCCTAATCACAGAATATTATGCAGTTGTTAAGAAAAATTAAATAAGTTTTTAGGGTTAACTCAAGGGATTTTTACTACGTATTGTTAAATGAGGAGAGAGAAGGGCATAGAATATTCCATTTGTTAAATCCTGTGTGTGTATTAAAAGGTGCTGAACACATCAGTGTGAACAATGTTAAGGAGAAACAGGGAGGGAAGAGAATGATAGACAACAAACAAAAGTGACTATTAAAAGTAACAGGTTATTTAAAAAGTGAGAATTCGCCGGGCATGGTGGCTCATGCCTGTAATCCCAGCACTTTGGGAGGCCAAGGCGGGCGGATCACCTGAGGTCAGGAGTTCGAGACCAGCCTGACCAACATGGAGAAACCCTGTCTCTACTAAAAATACAAAATTGCCCGGGCGTGGTGGCACATGCCTGTAATCCCAGCTACTAGGGAGGCTGAGGCAGGAGATTCGCTTGAGCCTGGGAGGTGGAGGTTGCGGTGAGCCGAGATCGTGCCATTGCACTCCAGCCTGGGCAACAAGAGCAAAACTCTGTCTCAAAAAAAAAAAAAAAAAAAAAAAGTGAGAATTCTATTAAATTATGTACATGTATATAAATGACCACCAAAATGCTGGAGGTGTTATCTGAGGGTGAAACCATTGCAGGTGATTTTTATATTCTTTCTTATACTTTTCAGCATTTTAACAGGAAATATAATTAGTCTATAATCAGAAATTACTATTTTCATTGAGGGAAAAAAATTGAATGATTCAATGACACTGGGAGCATGGAAAATGTTTCTGAAGCCTTCCTAGCCAAAACAGGGCACACAGAAAAACTGTGCACATTTATGACTCAAAGAGGTTTTCACAATCTTCTTCAAAATGGAGACAGACCACAAAGTCCAAAATTAATCATCATCCAAATACTTTAAGCACCTTGAAGACAGGGCCTAAATCTAATTTTTAACAGTTTCCTAATAGCTTAGAGTGCTCTGAGTGCTCAATCCTCATTAACTGACAAGCACATTTCAAATCCTATGAATTATTACATCAAAGATGCCATTATTTGACATACAAATGCTATTAAAGATAAAATCTCATCTAAAAAAGAGTATCCAAGCCAGAGCAGCTCCAGTGAAAATAATTTAACTATGAAATTTAATCTGCTACAACGTAAGCAACAAAACCCTAACACATAACAAAACTGGTCTACCTGCTCTGTTTATATTCAGTGCATCCAGTTTTGTTCCCTGCATTCCTACAGTCTCGGGGCTGCCTGGTATCTACATACCCACCTCAATGACTGTCCACTCAATCCCATTACCTTCGGTTTCTTACTGAAGATACAAGAGTAATGACATTAGCTACCAATCATCATAAATCATCTCCGGGCCAGGCCCATCTTCAATACTAAACAGCCTGCTAAAATTTGACTCCAACATGCAATTGTTTTGCAGAGAGGTACAACTTTTCCCTTCTTCCAGGCCTGCTTTCTCTGCAGGGCAGTGAAAGTGCATACTGTGTGGAGAGCTGCTCTGGTAATAGCCATGGAATAGCCCGTCCAGGACAACAGGCACCAGGTCCTCATGGGGTGGAGGTGGGCTGTGGCTGCTGCCCTTGGAGGCCGGGCACCCATACCTGGCTATAGGGGCCTCTTGCATGCCATTCTTTTAAAACTGGCATTAGGCAATGTGAAAACTAATTTTACACGTCTAATCTTTTCAAGTAAAATACTTACCTGGACTAGCAAGTGGCCCGAATTAGGCAAACATGTACCACATTTCTGGGTGTTCTCATTTATTTGGTTTATCAAATTTATCAGTATTTCCACAGCACCTTTGCTGATCATTTCATTAAGAAATCCTGGATTTCCAGAAATGAACTTTATAGACCCCATACAGTATAAAAAAGCTTCCATGTTAGTTTCCAGGTCTTCACTTCTTAGTACCTCCAACAATGATTCTGTCAAAGAGATGAATTATTATAAATGTCTGAGTATAACAGCGGGAGATAAATATATTAAATAAGTTGCGTGTGAACATAAAATACACTTTGTAAAATATGTTTACCAAAATCTACATTCAAGTGCTTGTTAAGAGTTATATCGTATAAAGAGAAAAGCTTACTTTTAGTTAAGACAAATCTCTGTAATAGTAATTTCAGCAAAAGGATGGGATTATTAATAAATAAGAGAAAGTATTATTTTAATTAATGTCATTCCTTGCCTCTTACTAATTATTTATTGGCCTTTATTTTTTGTTACAAAAATTTTGAGTCATAGAATACTAATAATTTAACAAATTTAAGAGTTAAATTTCAATAAGTCTTTAAGAATATATTTGTTTCTGTATTATTAGTGGGAAATCCATGACAGGAGCTTTAAAAAATCTCAATCACCCTAGAAAAAGATAACTTGAATACAACACCTATCCTTTTCCCAAGACAACTTAAGAACATTTGTTCAATAACATACCACTACTTGGTTTTACGAGTAATCCAGGCAAATCCAATAAGGTTAATAATACATATCTCACATTTAATTACATTAATGCCCATGTAATAATTTGAGATGATTGTTTTCAGTCTACAATTCTTAATTAGTTGATTCAACATTAGACATTTCTTTCAGTACTGGTTTTGTCCCTGTCTGCCAGAGGCAAAGAAAGATGAAAAGATAATTTATCCTATGTTGCAAAAACAGAACTCAAAATATTTTCCATGTTGCTGCATGGAAGATACTTTGTATCTTCTCTTCTTGTATCAGCAATATTAATTCATAAAAACATTTCCATTTAGGTAACTAGGTATCTTAATTTTTTAGAAGTACAACAAAAATTAGGCATGAGCTAGACAAGGTGTAATAAAACTTCCTTACCTACAAATTTGAAACATTGTGATGTCAGGTTTCTATAACAGTTATAGATGTCTTTCAACTTTCAGTCATTCCTAGTATATTAAAGACTAAAATTTTCAATTATGTCAAATACTATTACATGCATTTTTCTATATATTAAATCCAAGTCCAGGAAATGAATTCTTAAATGGGGAACACTTTGTAAATCACACAATGTTACTACAGGTGTTGAAAGAAAAGAGCAAACTACCACAGGACACATTCAACTGAATGTGGAAAACAGAGGAGGACAAAGTAAAAATGAGCATCGCAAAACTTCTGCATGTTTCTACAAAACAAAATATTCCTGCTATCATTGATTATACATTTTCTCTCCAGATACCTAATTTTTACTCAAGTACATTTGCTCAATAGTAGCACTGAATGACACTCACCCAGAATGCTGTCATTTTGAATCAAAGAATCATTCTTCTCATTCCTGCTAATTTTAAATATAAGTTTGCAGACATTAAGAAGATTCTTTCTACTCACTTTAAGCTGCAGAGAAAGAAACACATCTCTATTGCAGAAGGAAATAAAGATATGCTGTATTTTAAAAAAATAAACCACAAACATCTATTTTTAAAGTGCAGCAAGAGTATTTTTAAACATGAAGAAAAGTTCTAAAGAAATCAACTTTGAAAAATTTAGACCACATATTTGCTAACTGTGGTATCTAATTAACTCAATTATAGTAAATACAATATAAATGATCTTTAGAATAAACATTTTAATGACAGATCTTGGCGACTGTGAACAGTGTGGAATAAACATAGAAGTGCAGATATCTCTTCGATATATTGATTTCCTTTCTTCTGAGTATATACCTAGCAGTGGGGTTGCCAGATCATACAGCAGCTCTATTTTTAGTTTCTTGAGGAACCTCCAATCTGTTCTCCTTACTTATTTCTTACTTCATAAAGTCTCTCTCTCTTTTCTTTTTTTCAGAGACAGGGTCTTGCTCTTTCACCCAGGCTGGAGTGCCGTGATGCCGCCATCACAGCTCACTGCTGCCTTGACCTCGTGGGCTCAATCAATCCTCTTGCCTCTGCCGCCAGAGCAGCTGGGACTATAGGCATGTGCCACCGTGCCTGGCTAATTTTTTCAACTTTTTTTGGTAGAGATGTTGCCCAGGCTGGTCTCAAACTAGCAGGTCAAACAATCCTCTCACCTCAGCCTCCCAGTTTGAGATTACAAGTGTGAGCTAACACGCCCAGCCAAGTCTCATATTTATATGTGTGATTATTAGTTACTTTTAAAGGAGTATATGAGGAAGAAAGGGGTGCAGTATACTGCTAATACATTTAATTAGAGTAATTGCATTAAAACACAAAAGTAGAGAAAGAAGAATACCAAAATTTCACATTAATTTAGAAAAGAATACATAGTAGAGACGAAGGAAAGAAAAGAAAGGGGGAAGCTTTTGGTTTTATCATTTGTATAAAAGAAAACTTAATACTGTTTAATTTGATAATACACACATATTTCTTTTTAAGGTCTATTTCTGGAATGCTTTGAGATAATCACAAGTAACATCCAAATTTGAAAATTACCTTCTAGGCTGGATGCAGTGGTTCACGTCTGTAATTCTGGCACTTTGGGAGGCTGAGGCAAGTGGATCACGAGGTCAGGAGTTCGAGACCAGCCTGACCAATATGGTGAAACCCCATCTCTACTAAAACTGCAAAAATTAGCCGGGTGTGGTGGCACGTGCCTGTAATCCCAGCTACTCAGGAGGCTGAGGTAGGAGAATCACTTGAAACCGGGAGGCGGAGGTTGCAGTAAGCCGAGATTGCACCACTGCACACCAGCCTGGGTGACAGAGCGAGAATCCGTCTCAAAAAAAAAAAAAGAAAGAAAAAAGAAAATAAAATGGTCTTCTAAATCATACAAAAAGATCTAAGTAAACTAAACACAGGGTGATAAGGAAATATAGTTGGTTTTTTTTAAAAAAAAAAAAAAAGCAAAGTATAGGATGACTGACTGAATCAAATGGTCTAAATTAGCTGTGTATTTAAAGTAGTAAAAAAGAAAAATAAAAAACACCCTAAATATCCAATATTAGGGAATAGTTTAATAAACTGTGGGACATCAATACTATTCACATTAAGCAGTCACAAAAAAGCGTAACTGTGAACACTATGTTTAAAGAGGGAAACATTTATAACCTACTGTTAGATGGAAATACTATGTGCCCTCATTGCAAAGGTGTAAAAATGTGTTTGTAGGAATAAAGTCATCTGAACAAAAAATTATTTCTGTGTGAAAAGGATGACATATAGGTGATTAGTTTATTATTAAAAACTATCTTTTAAGTTATTTTATTTATTTTTTGAGACGGAGTTTCGCTCTTCTCCCCCAGCTTAGTGTGCAATGGCATGATCTTGGCTCACTGCAACCTCCTGTTCCCGGGCTCAAGTGATTCTCCTGCCCCAGTCTCCCAAGGGGCTGGGATTACAGGCACGTGCCACCATGCCCGGCTAATTTTTGTATTTTTAGTAAAGATGGGGTTTTGCCACGTGGGCCAGGCTGGTCTCGAACTCCTGACCTCAAGTGATCCACCCACCTTGGCCTCCCAAAGTGCTGGGATTACAGGCGTGAGCCACCACGCCCAGCCTAAAGTTATTTTTAATAATATTTATTAATGAGTTTTCAGTTACTTAAAAAAACATAATGGAATCTGTCAGGCATATTTGTTAAGTATTTGTTCTGTGTTTGATCCACAAATATTTACTGGGCACCTGATGTGTACCAGGCACTGTGCTGCTCACTGCAGAAGACACCAAGATGGCCATGGTCAGCCCCCAGCTGGAGCGGCCCCAGGAGGCGAGCACTGCCTGTGGTACAGCTTCTGCATGCCCTCCTGCAAGAGGCCACTTACAAAAGTTATTCCAGAGCAACTCTGCAAATTCGGTGTTGTCATTCCCATTTTGCACTTGAGGAGTGCATGCCTCAGAGAGGTCACAGAACCACCTCGGCATCGCCTGGGCATGCATTAGGAATGCAGAATCTCAGGCCCCACCCAGCAGTACCGCCTCAGAATCTGCATTTTACAAGACCCCCAGGGGATGCATGTGCACACTGAGGTCTGGGAAACACTGTTATGGAAGCTTCAGAAACTGTAATACATGGCAGAATGGAGATTCCTTCTGTTCCCAGGAGGAAAATAGGAAATGGGAACCTTAATACATGTTTAATGATTAGGTATTTAAAATAACATTGTTTAAAACCCCCAGAAAATAAGAGGGCTTAAGAAAACAGAAGAACATTTCTATATTGATGGAAATATATATTATTCCTAATATTTGGGAATATATTTGAATCGGCTGACTATCTTCTACTAGATTGTGAGTCCTTGAGGTCAAAACTACCATTTATTACTCTTTCTATATGTAATATGTAGGATGAGTTCCATACTTAATAAAACTTCATGGAAAAAAATGAATAAAACTCACTTTCCTTTCCCCCACCAAATCTTACATCTTTAGTAAAAAGTGGCAAACGAAAACAAAACAAAACAAAAAAACTCTTGTATCAGAGTTTTCATTAAAATAACAAGAAGAAAAAATAAAAAAGAAAACGAAGAAAAGAAAAAAGACAACCACAATTTCCAGGCCTGCTGTAATGTCAATTTACACTCAGAGCAAATTTGTATGGCTGCTCCATTGTTAACTGTAAAATTATGACTTTAAGACATAAAAAGATAATAAAATCTTACATTTATGCAAGGGGTGTAGACTATCGTATTTTTAAAATTCCCTGTTACTCTCCCTTTCCTTTGCTCTGCTTTATGTTTCTCCCTTAGTTCTCATTATCTCCTTTGGTATCTGCTGTGTTTGCTGTCTGTCTGCCCTGCTACAGTGGCAACCCCAGAGGCAGGAGCTAGTTCATTCACTTGTATTCCCAGTGTCAAGAAGAGTCTCTGGCCAGGTGCGTGACTCACACCTGTAATCCCAGCACTTTGGGAGGCCAAAGTGGGAGAACTGCTTGAGGCTAGGAGTCTGAGACTAGCCTGGGCATCATAGCGAGACCCCATTTCTTTTTTTTTTTTTTTTTTTTTTGAGACAGAGTCTCGCTCTGTCGCCCAGGCTGGAGTGCAGTGGCCGGATCTCAGCTCACTGCAAGCTCCACCTCCCGCATTTACACTATTCTCCTGCCTCAGCCTCCTGAGTAGCTGGGACTACAGGGCGCCTGCCACCTCGCCCGGCTAGTTTTTTGTATTTTTTAGTAGAGACAGGGTTTCACCGTGTTAGCCAGGATGGTCTCGATCTCCTGACCTCGTGATCCGCCCGTCTCGGCCTCCCAAAGTGCTGGGATTACAGGCTTGAGCCACCGCGCCCGGCCTGCGAGACCCCATTTCTATAAAACATTTTTAAAACATCAGCCAGGTGTGGCAGTGCATGCCTGTGGTCCTAAGCTCCTCGGGAGGCTGAGGCAGAAGGATCACTCGAGCCCAGAAGTTTGAGACTGCAGTGAGCTGTGATCTTGCCACTGTACTCTAGCCCTGGGTGACAGAGCGAGATCTTGTCTTTAAGAAAGAAAACAAAAAAGAGTCTTGGCACAAAGTAGGTTCTTGTGGTAGGGTAGTTTTCTTCTTATGTTAAAAACAGTAGTTTATTCTATTTAAAGTAAATTTGGCAAATTAAAGTAAGAGAAGTTAAAAAATCACTCATAATAGTGCCACTATGTATAATCACACTTGCTATTGGTATTTCTTTTCTTTTTTTACCCTGTACAAAGGGTGCTAGACTTTTTTCCCTCCTAAATATAGTCACATTCGTACTGTATATATTTGTTTGTACTCTTTTAAAAAAACTTAATACAGTAACATTTAAGCTTATATATTTTTGTATATTATTTTGTAAGAGCTTTTGACACAAAGATTAAAATTAAGATGACAGTCTGGAAAACTTTCATTTGCCAGTATTTGCCAATAAATAGGCAGAGAGAAATTGTGAAAAACTTCTTAGTCCCATATAGCTTTAGTTTTTGCTGATTTTTTCTTCTTCAACGGTTCTTACGATGTAGTCTTCTAAAATTTTACACAGAACCCCATCACCAAGGTCTAAGCTAAACAAGACCTTGTCTGGAATGTTACAGGAGATCGAGGCAGTAGATGGGAAGTTAGCCTTGATGGATTTGAAGGTCCTTTCTGATGCTGGTTCTGCAGCTAGTCAGAAGGCAAACCCACCCAGCTCTGCACTCTGGAGTTTTAGCCCAGCATCTTGCTCCTGATTCAGCAAGGCCATCAATGTCACCAAGAGGGCTTTATTTAATCATATGTTTAGTTCAAAACATGTTCACTGCCTGGCAGATCATTTAGCCTTTTGCCCTAAAATAATAAAATTTGTGCCATATATAGATAATTAATTTGAATGACACCATTAATAACCAAAATAATATTTTCTCTGCAAAGCATTAAAAGAATTCATGTTCCTTCCTTCCTCCTTCCTTTCCTTCTTGCTCTTTCTTTTTTTTTCCCCCTCACTCTTTCTTTCTTTGGCTTGGTATGGAACAAAATGTCTAGGATCCGGATTAAAATAGCAAAGGCAATCTTTGGGCAGCTGCTGCACCACCAGAGCCGTGGAGTGAAATCACTATTTCAAACAAGTATTGCTTTCTTCACCACATATCACAATTTTTAAAAAGAGAGTTAATAGTTTGACAGCTAAATAAGAATGTAGCCTCCCCCTGATATTACACAGATATATGCTCAGAAAATTCTGCTTTATGAAAGACTTCATTACCAGTGTAAGAAAAGGTGGCATTCTTATTAACTAATAGTAAGTATGGCAACACTTACCTTCACTGTATACTATAAGATTTTAAATTCTATAAATTATGGAGTGTTAGCACAAAGCTTTTACTTGTATGAAACCAAGAAAACAAAGCTTCATTCATTTGTTTTCGCGGCTCTCTTAGAACATTCTATAATAATTGTGGCTTATCTTTTGGTTCCAACTGTTTATGGCTGAGACAATGAAGTGCTCCCCTCAAACAATGATATCATTTTGTTTGAGACAGAGTTTCTACAGACTTTTTTTTTGGTGTCTGGCCTTTTCTTCTCACACCTTGTGAAAGCCTTCTATGACCACTGAGGTACCTTCCTGTGACCACACGCAGCTGTTTTTCGGTTTCACACTGGTTCCTAAAGCACCTGGTTTATTATGACTGTGGCCTAAATTACTTAGTTATTTATTAAATCATATGACAGAATCAAACATCCAAGAGAAACCACAGCCTGCACCATCTGCTACTGATCTCCAGTCAAGTTATTTGAGCAACCGTTTCGAATGTATTTGCCTACGGTTATTTCTTTTTCTTTCTTGCCTTTCTTTCCTTCCTTCTTTTCTTTTTTTTTTTTTTTTTTTTAAACTTAGTCGCAGTCCAAAAATGTTAAGAGTTTCTTTGAACATTTTCTATGTACTCAGCTTTAGTTCCTTAGATAATACTTCCTGGTCAAATTCTGAGATGTCAGTTTATTACCTTAATTTTTTCCAAGATTCTAAACAAATACACTACATTTCTAATATTCTTTGTAATATTTACAAATAAAGCATTAAACAAAGCTTTTATGTGATATAGTCGACTAGACCAGAGGAAAGAAAAACTTACTGCTAGAATTATTTTTGCAAGTTTAAGGCTGAGCAAGTCTGAACCAACATCAACTAGTTTACATAGGGTCTTCAGGAGAATACTTCTTCTCTTAAATTTATTTCCAAGCATGTTTCCTTCCTCTAAAGCATGATGAAGTTGTGTGCAAGCAGCACAAACCGTTTCAATGTTTTCTTCTGTCAGAGCAAAGAGAGTAAAGCAACACTTACTAATTAAGGTTAAGTTTTCCAGTGTGTCAAACACAGTGTGAGTAAAAACCCTGTCATTATTTCCTTGGATATCTTCAAATTCCTGAACTCTATTTTTTTCCTTATCTTATCGCTTCCATCTACCCGATTTTTTTCATCCCTTTGATCCATCTCCTACCATGTTGACTTATTACTTATCAGTCATTAGCTTATCTAGAATACACAGTCTTTCAAAGAGGTATTGGAGAATGGGACTTCTACCTGCTTCAGTTGGCCTCCTTTACTCCAAACGCCCTCCACCTCAGCCCGTCCTCTGCTCAGTCTCACAGATGCACGCCACTTGCATCTTGACCTTCAACTCTTTTTTGCATAGTTCTATTGGCCTAAAATGTTCTCCATAACCCTCATTCCTACTGTTTTTGGTCCTTCGAGGCTCTGTTTATGTTGTAGCTGCTTCAGAAAAGACGCACTGTTCCACATTCACAAACATTACCTTAGGTAACTTATTTTCCATGTACATATGTGTGTGTTGTGTTACATGACCAGTGCCCTCAAACAGATGTCATGCTAAGTGAGCCAGTCTTACATATCTATCAACAGCACATGGTACAGTGAGAATACTGGATAGAATACTGTATATAGCATAACTTCATACATATTCATTTTCTAATATATCTGTTGACAAAAACAATGACCAATATTTTCCTATGAGAATAATGCTCATCATCTAAGAAAAGAGGGCTCTAATAGAACAAAAGCCTGAAATGTCACAAAATCCACCGTTATCTGGAGGTGGTTATTAGAAAACAAGAGAATAAAAAGATTTTTGGGGTTGCTCACGCCTGTCGTCCGGCACTTTGGGAGGCTGAGGTGGGAGGGTTGCTTGATTCCGGGTTCAACGCCACCTGGGCAATACAGCAAGATCCTACTTCCAAAATAAAATAAAAAATAAATTTAAAAAAAGAAGAATATTTTAGTTAGGAAACAGGGAGATCTAGAACCTTTCATTTTATAATTATGATTGTGAGGAAAGTAATTTTTTTTTTTTTTTTTTTGAGATGGAGTTTCACTCTGTCACCCAGACTGGAGTGCAGTGGCGCATTCTTGGCTCACTGCAAGCTCCACCTCTCAGACTCAAGCAATCCTCCTGCCTCAGCCTCCTGAGTAGCTGAGACTCCAGACACATGTCACCACACCTGGCTAATTTTTGTATTTTTGGTAGAGATGGGGTTTTGCCATTTTGCCCAGGCTGGTCTCAAACTCCTAATCTCAAGTGATCCACCTGCCTCAGCCTCCCAAAGTCCTGGGATTACAGGTGTGAGCCACCACACCCAGCCTAGGAAAGTAATTTTTGAAAGTGGTAGCCACACTAATTGGCATACAAAGAAGAAAAATAGCACAATAAATGGAACATGAGGGGAAATAAAATAATCTAACATATTCTGTTGAATAATATTACCTCTGATAGATTCCTTCATGAAATTTAAAAGTAGGAAACCAATCTTAAATAAATACCATAATGTGCTCTTAGAAGCCCACATAGAGGAAGTGTGTGCCTGCAGAAGGAAGTGACTCAGGCCATTTTTAGCTCTTTTCAACAATAACATCTAAGAAAAAATTTTAAACCTCAATAGCTAAGTAACCTTCAATGTCTTTCGGTTATGCACTTAAATGAATGAATTGATGGGAAATGACTTAGACTAACTTTAAAAAAAGGGAAAAACCTGAACTCCTATTGTATGAAACACTTGTGTTTTGTTGTTTTATTCTTCTGTGACTGGCGGTTTCTTTACAAACCCTAAGTCCAGGCTCTGGGCCACTCATTGGCAGTGGGTGGTCCTCCAGGTATTTTTCTAACACTTCCTTCCACAAACTCTTCAGCCTGGTAGGTTCTATTCAAGAATACTTGTTTTTAGCTTTAAAAAAGAGGTTAGAAGAAAGGCTCACGAGTCAAATTTTAAACTATTGATCAAATCAATCCTTTATACCAAATAGTTTGTTATAAATGCTCTACAGCTGCAAAAGACAACTTGAATCTACGAACTATCAAGATTTGCAAGGGGCTAAATCTAGTGGGTAAAAGTTTGATGTGTAACAGAGAGTAACATAATCTCAGAGTAACTTCTATCCCCCAATATATGTATTCATCACAAAGGAAAGAATAAAAACTTGACAGTGGATACAGCTGTGGGACACCACCAGCAACAGAACGCAGCAGCATTGTGTACTCCTGGCAGGAGGCGCTGACAGGGACACAGTGGCACTCGTGCTCTGCCTGCCCAAGACGCTAACCTGGAGCTCATCACGGGGAAAACATCAGACAAACCCAATCTGCAGGACAGTCTGTAAAATATTCCTCAAATAGATCAAGATCACGAAAGAGATGTGGCAAATGATGAGAACTTGTGATCCAGGCTTTTATTTTTTCTATAAAGGAAAGTATTGGGACAAATTGGCAAAATCTGAGTAAGATTTGTATAGTATTGTATGTTAATTTCCAGATATATAAGAGAATGCTTTTGTTTCTAAAAAATATACATGCCAGCCGGGCTTAGTGGCTCACACCTGTAATCCCAAAACTTTGGAAGGCCGAGGCAGGTGGATCACTTGAGGCCACAAGTTTGAGACCAGCCTGGCCAACATAGCAAAATCCAGTCTCTACTAAAAATACAAAAAATTAGCAGGGTGTGGTGGTGTACACTTAACATCCCAGCCACTCAGGAAGCAGAGGCACAAGAACTGCTTGAACCCAGGAGGTGGAGGTTGCAGTGAACTGAGATCGTGCCGCTGCACTCCAGCCTGGGCAACAGAGCAAGACTCTGTCTCAAAAGAAAAAAAAATTAGGCCAGGCTTGCGCCTGCAATCCCAGTACTTTGGGAGGCCGAGGTGGGTGGATCACAAGGTCAGGAGTTCAAGACCAGACTGGCCAATATGATGAAACCGCGTCTCTACTAAAAAAAAAAAAATTAGCCAAGCGTGGTGGTGGGCACCTGTAGTCCCAGCTACTCGGGAGGCTGAGGCAGGAGAATCACTTGAACCTAGGAGGTGGGGGTTGCAGTGAGCCAAGATCGTGCCACTGCACTCCAGCCTGGGTGACGAGAGCGAGACTCCATCTCAAAAAAAAAAAAAAGAAAGAAAAAGAAAAAAGAAAAAATTAAAATATGCATGCCAAAATACTTAGGAATATGTGACATTAGGTTGGCAACTTGTTCTCAAAAGGTTAAAGAAATTAAAAACTGTGTAGTGGTAGAGAAAAAGAGAGGGACGGGGAAGGGACAGAATGAGAAAGCAAATGCGGCTAAGTGTTACTATTGGGGGGACCTGGATGAAGAATATACAGCATTTTTTGTGACAGTCTTGCAACTTTTCTGTAAGTCTCAAATTATGTCAAAAGTTAAAAAAAGAAAAAGAAAAAAATTCTCAAGGGATCAAGTAATCCAGCCCTGCCACCATTCACTGATGTTTTGTTTTGTTTTTTGAGACAGGGTCTCTTTCTGTTACCCAAGCTGGAGTGCACTGGCACAATCACGACTCACTGCAGCCTCGACCTCCCAGGCTCAAGTGACCCTCCAGCCTCAGCCTACCACGTAGCTGGGACTACAAGTGCATGCCACCATGCTTAGCTAATTTTTGTATTTTTTGTACACATGGGGTTTCTCTATGTTGCTCAGGCTGGTCTTAAACTCCCGAGCTCAAGTGATCCTCTTGCCTTGGCCTCCCAAAGTGCTGGGATTACAGGCGTGAGCCACCACGCCTGATCCATTTGCTGTTCTTAATGTTATCTAGGGAGAGAGATGCCATATTTCCGTGTTTAATAAGCCTTCTTCTGAGAAGGGAGATTCATTCACATTTCAAATCCCCACTCCTGTTAAATTTTCTCTACTAGTGTGCATGGTAGGCAGAGCCCTTAGCACCCTCTTAAAATCCTTCCGGCTGAGCTGGACATGGTGGTGTGAGCCTGTAGTGTGAGAACCACTTCAGCCCAAGAGTTCAAGGCCAGCCTGGGCAGCATTAGTGAGACCCCTCTCTTTAAAAAAAACTCCTGGCGGCCGGGTGCAGTGGCTCACGCCTGTAATCCCAGCACTTCGGGAGGCCAAGGCGGGTGGATCATAAGGTCAGGAGTTTGAGACCAGCCTGGCCAATATGGTGAAACCCCCATCTCTACTGAAAATACAAAAAAATTAGCTAGGCGTGGTGGCAGGCGCCTGTAGTCCCAGCTACTCAGGAGGCTGAGGCAGAAGAATAGCTTGAACCCGGGAGGCAGAGGTTGCAGTGAGCCAAGATTGTGCCACTGCACTCCGGCCTGAGTGACAGAGCGACACTCTGTCTCAAAAAAAAAAAAAAAAAAATCCTTCTTTCCTGTAGGAAGACTTCCTACAAGAAAGGCCTTCACAATACTGACTCAGTGTCCCCACTCAATGTTTTGCAATATATTTTCTTATGTAACCTTTACCCAGACTCATTGTTCTTCTCACTATTGTTTGCACATTATCTCCTAAGATAAAGGGCCCAAAGCTAACCTGGCACACTAATATGAGGGGGAACATAGTAACTCTAGAGGGGAAAAAGTCATCACATTCATATCCTTAGGACTTTGGGCTGCAGAAGCCTTTTGAGATAACCTAGTCTCCACCTCGTCTGGCAGGTGAGGACACTATTGCACACAGAGTCTAGGTGACTCCTCATGGCCATATGCTTAGCAAGTAGCAGCACCGGGACCAGAAACCCTGTCCAGGGCTCCCACATTAACCATGAACACAGCCAAGCACCAATGGGGAGCAGAGTAGGGGTGAGGTCATTTGAACCTTTCGGGAATCAGGTCTTTTGCAGCACGTCCCTGTTTGGTTGCTGGAGAGGATTCATTTACCCTGCTTCTCTTAGAGCATATTCCTGTGGCTACCAAGCTGGTTTGCTCACCAACTCCTCCTAGCAAAGGCTTACTGTGCACTGTGTGCCAGGCACTGGGCTCGCCCTAGGGCAATGACCACTGCTCCAGAGGAGCCTGGTCCAACTTCAGAAAGAGAATCCTTGAGGAGCTGCAAAGAGGGAGAAAGTGGAGGGCCATCCCATGACACGCTTTCCCTCCCCTTGCAGGGACCCATCGATCATGGGCCTTCACTTCTGGGACAGTTCAGAGTGCAAGGGTGGGACACATCCCAGGCCATTTCCCATGCTGTGGGTGGCATTCCTGACAGATGTGCTCCCTTCAAGAGAGTAGGACATATACCAGTTGGACCAAGGAAACCACGGGCACACCTGTCAAGGACGCCAGTTTATGAGACTAAGCTTCCAAGCCTGAAATCTGTTTTAATCTTTTACTTTCTTGAGTATGAACAGCCACCTGAGAGAAGTTAAGCCAGCATTTCCTTGGGCAGAGGAAATGATAATTAATTTATATTACAAAGGAAATTTTAGAAATTGGCTCTCTTGGTGCACGTAAAGCATAATCTTACTAAAAATTATGTGTGCATATATTATTTAATACACACAGGGTAAATAAATAGATGACTTCATTTGTTTTTGAACATGTTCACAGAAATGATAGTGAAAACTTACTAAAAATATCAGGGCAATGGGGAACACATAAATAACTACAGGTATTGTTTTAAAAAAAACAAAAACAGGTTTTTGTTTTGTTTTGTTTGTTTACCCTTTTCTAATTCACGCAAAATCGGTACAATCCTTGTATTCCAAAAGACTTCGTCTACTTCTATTTCTGCGTCCTTTTCTTGCAGGTCAGCTTTTGGGACTGCAAAAGAAATCCAGAACAGGAGAAAAAGTTATGAAAAAGGAGTTGTCATGAAGCACAGTCAAAAGCCTTTACTATTCATCACTACAATTAATAAACTAGAGAATTAAATTACCCTTTGCTCCCCAAGCCTGACTATTTCTCATTAGAACTACAGGTCTTCTAATCAAATTACCCCAAATTAAACTCAGACTGGATAACGTAAACAAGTCAGAACTTTAAAATATGATCTGGTCACTTCATAAAGTAGTCAGCTTTGTAAATACTGATGACTGTCAGTAAGGCAAACAGTTCTGAGTTCATTTTTACTTAAACGTATCCCTCTGTAATACAGAATAAATAACTATAGATATGTAAAGAATAAGGATTTTGAAAATGTGTAATGAAAAATTTTCTAAAAGGGAGACCTAAAATGACTTTCTTTTCTATAGAAATAAGATATCCACACTAACATGGGGCCAGTAGCATTAACGCCAAGTGATTTTGTGTGGTGCAGCAGAAAAGCCGGGGCCTTGGGGGCTGACAAATCTCAGTTCAAATCCCAACTCCGTTAAGGACATGGTGAGTGACTGGGGTCCAGTTTTTTATCCTTTCTGAGTCTCTGTTTCCTCATCAGCAGAACAGAATATTTGCCTTCGAGGGTATAAGAATTAAAATATATGGTATAGGTAAAGCTCTGAGCTCAGTGCCAAGCCTTTAGCAATATACAGTATATAATTAATTTCATTTCCCTGATTAAACAAGCACACAAACAGGTAATCACCCCTGCAGTATCTCATACCTGTGTGATACTAACAAGCCATCAAGAGTAGATGCTGCCTGTGAATATGGGTTGCAGGGAATAGCAACCATTGCCTGTGTACTCTAGATGCAGGAGGCCTCCATTTCATTTTTGCAGTAACACTACGAGGAGGTTCCCAAACAATCCCCATTTTGCAGGTGAAGAAAGTGGAGCCCAGGTGTACTAAGTTATCTGCTCAGGGTCATATAGCTCCCCAGCCTCTGCACTTGACCTCAAAGCTATGCTGACTTGCAGCAAACTAGCCAACTAAAGGGTAACATTGGGGGGAATCTAACTCGCATTAGAAACTGCAAATTATGATTATATTTCACACAGGCAGTATCTCAAGATCTAAAACACTGACTGTAGCTGGAGGTGGCATTGCTGTGCTGAGGCATTACTGAACAGTGCTGGAGATGTATTCCTCAGTCTCCCTTCTCTGAAGACCACCTTTAAATCCTTTATCTGGCACTTGGTCTACATCAAGTCAGGGAGTCCACGCCCTCTCGGGGCAGGGTGGACCTGGTACCAATTAAGTGTACACACAGAAGGTGCCTGGACCCTAAAAATGTCACATAAAGAGTTAGAAATCAGGAACAATCAGAGGGTGAGAGGTTGGAAGAGAGAGAGACAAGAGGCAGAGAAAGACAAAGAGACAGAGACAGAGAGAGGAGCAAAAGGGTATATAGCCCATATATTTTCAGGTTACTTTAAACAAAGGACAAGTTGAGCAGGAGGCCTGTTAATAGCACAGGTTTGGAGTCACCATCCGAGTTTGAATCCTAGCTCTGCCACCTACTAGCTGGTTGACTATGGGCAAATTGCTTCACCTCTCTTCTGTAAAATGGGGTAACAATGGTTATCTCTAAATATTGTGATTAGGATTATTAATTTATTTGTGCTCTTCTGTATTTTCCAATGCCTCTAATGCATTATTATTATTCTTGAAGAGAAAAATATATACAACACATATTAAATGTGTGTAATACCTTAGTACATATCCATATTAATATTTTTTAATATTAATATGGATTAAAATAAAATTCTCTGCATCAAGAAATCCAATAAAATCCCTTGACGATTATCTGTACAAATAGCAGAGAAATCCATAGATAACACATAATGGCATGTATTGAAAAACTCATTTGAATTCAGAGATATATTTGAATTCTGAATACTCACACCATCAAATGGTGCTGATGTCACGCAGGAGAAGCAGGGACACTGTACAATCTACCTAACCCGCCCAACACAGAGGCCTTCCCCTGTTATACTACATGCTAGAAATGGCCACTCTCAGTTGCAGCAAGTCCAGGCTTGCCTTTTATCAACCCTTCCCACTGCCAAGAGCAGCTGACCCACACAGGGCATCCAAGATCACCTAAGCAGCAAAAGTAAATAGAAAGAGGTTGTCAACAAAGCTATTATTAAACATTTGCAGTGCAGTAAATAGCCTTAATAGCAAGGTTTCAGATAATCTATCTAACCCAGTACAAGACTTCACCATAAAATACTAAATTGAATTGTCTTTAGGACAAATTAGTCCACATCAGTACAGATTCACAATCCCTTATCCAAAACCTTTGGAATCAGATATGGTTTGGGATTCGGAAACACATGGATTTTAGAAAGTCAATATGGTATACACATTGCACATTACAAACCACCCCCGTAGGGCCTTCTGCAGCAGCACCCTGTAGCAAAATATATGAATATTCACAGTAACAAAATGAAGACTCTAACTGATTTCCCATCAGGCTCAGGGATTTTGGAACTACAGATAGTTTGTAGACTACCATCTCAATCTTTTGGATCATTGTTTTTATGAATCTGCCTTAACTTTGATAATTCATGGATGTGGATTCTAAAAATAAACATGAATATTCAAGTAATACAAAAAACATAGTTTCTCATATTTGTGGATAATTAACCTATTCAAAGTCCAAAGTATATAAAGAATAAAATAAAATAAACATCTATCAAGGCAAGTGAAAGCCAGAAAATAAGTCAGGCAAGTTATTTAATCCACACATATTTATGACACACTTACATTTACTAGAAACTAGACTTTGAGTCCAGTAAGTTCAAGTCTGCATTTTTTACCTCCTATGCAATATGCTGCTTAATACAGAAGTTCTATGAGAAACCACGACTATCAACTGTTTTTCAGGACAAATAAAATGGATAACTTATTCACCTCAGAAAGAGCTAAATTACAGGGGTGAGTCAGAAATCACAGAACTATTTATTTAACCCTCACGGGCCCTTATGAATGTTTCTGAGATTGGCTTCTCCTCAGAACCGAAGTTACTGAGTCACTGGTATGAGGGTTTCCTTCCAACCCTCTCCTAGGAATTTCAAAGTGCACAGTTGTGTCTGGCTATAGCCTTTCTACCTCTTCACTCACCCTGGGCCTCCCCCTGCCTCCATTTTATACACAATCCCTGAGTTACTCTAGAAAATGAAGCATGGAATCATATGACTGCTTTTTAAGATACACACAGACACACAAATAACAAAAAGGTTGTCTCAATCTTGGGCAACAATCTAATATTTTAGAAAGCACTTTCATCTAGGTTCACAGTTTGCTAAATATAAACATTATGATTCAACAGGAAATTGGGTAAGTCAAGCAAAAATTTCAGCATGTTTTTGAAGATTTTGCTGTCTCAGTGGTTATAGTTGTTAACCACAGCTTTGAGTTCTGGACACAAAAACCTGACACAATGTTTGGATTGGCTGATGTTTTTAGCATGTAAATGTAAAATCCTTAGCAACTATGCTGGCTCAAAAATTACTATATCTAAGATTTTCCTGAGTAAAGAAATTCCCAATGGCACAAAAGTCATTTTATTGATAAAAAACTAAGTTTTGAAGATAACAATTTTTAAAATCTAGTATTCAGTATTGTAAAATCTCGTGTACAAAAATATATGAAGAGTATAACAGACACCAGTGTACCCCATACTAGTTTGGTCAGATATTAACATTTTGCCAAATTTTTATCCTTTCCCTTATTTTAAAGAAATGAAACATTACAGATGTGTGGCTCCCTGCATCCATTCCCCTCCTCCCTCTCCCTCTAGGGGTTACCACCATCCTAAATCCACTGGTTACTATGATTACACTTGACTTCACATGCTTACCACATGGCTGTGTATCCGCAAACAATATATGTCTTTGCTTTTGCAACTTGTTTCATCTCGTATTATGTTTATACTGAATTTACTCAATATTACAATATACAAAAGCCCATGAGTTCACTTTTCTAACAACTATATTCTATTGCATGAATACATTTTGTATCATTTCTAGACTGTGGTTTATATTGTTACATATTTTCTCAATTAAACCGTTTAAAGGCCCAAAGGACGGTCTTAGTAAAGTTAATATAGTTTCATTTAAGTGAGCAATGTTTTTTGTTTTTTTGTTTTGTTTTTTTTTTGAGACAAGTCTCGTTCTGTTGCCCAGACTGGAGTGCAGTGGTGTGATCTAGGCTCACTGCAAACTCCATCTCCCAGGTTCAAGTGATTCTCCTGCCTCAGCCTCCCAAGTAGTTGGGATTACAGGTACCCCACTCCCTCACACCATGCCTAGCTAATTTTTGTATTTTTTTTTTTTTTTGGTAGAGATGGGGTTTCACAATGTTGGCCAGGCTGGTCTTGAACTTCTGACCTCAAGTGATCTGCCTGCTTCCAAAGTGCTGGGATTATAGGTGTGAGCCACCATGTCCAGCCAAGCAATGCCTCGAACTCAAGTTTTTAACCCAAGAACTATGTTAATGTTAAGTTTTGCAACTTTCCAAATGCTTTCACAAAATGATTTCTACAAAACCATTAAGACTGTCATCTAGGCCGGGCGTGGTGGCTCACCCCTGTAATTCCAGCATTTTGGGAGGCCGAGGCAGGTGGATCACAAGGTCAGGAGATCGAGACCATCCTGGCTAACACTGTGAAACCCCATCTCTACTAAAAATACAAAAAATTAGTCAGGCGTGGTGGCGGGTGCCTGTAGTCCCAGCTACTCGGGAGGCTGGGGCAGAAGGATGGTGTGAACCCGGGAGGTGGAGCTTACAGTGAGCCGAGATCTCGCCACTGCACTCCAGCCTAGGCGACAGAGCAAGAAACTCTGTCTCAAAAAAAAAAAAAAAAAAAAAGACTGCCATCTACAGACGTTTGAGGCATCTGAGTTGGGTAGTGGTAAGATGGTAAGATTGTATGAATATAATAAAAATGTATAAAAATAAATGTTGATTTGTGATCAAATTGGACAAACTTCCTGAAGTTTTCAGTGAGCCAACATAGATATCTTCAGGGCAAACATTTTTCCTTTAAGTGGAGATGCTGCAGATGAAGGAGTGTGGGGATCCCTCACCTGCTTTGGTTTGCAGCCTGCTCAGGTCTGAGCTACTGGGGCGTGATGAGGCCCTCGCATGTCTCTTCCCCTGGTCCCTAGGAGAAATACATAAAACACTCAGCACAAACGTCAAAACACTTCTAATTTTGTAAATGACAAGAGTCTGCTATATACAGTTTCTTCTTTATTATTTTGAGATAGGTCTCACTCTGTCACCCAGGCTAGAGTACAGTGGTGCTGCAATCACAGCTCACTGCAGCATCAAACTCCTTTCAGCAAGTGATTCTCCCACCCCAGGCTCCCGAGTAGCCGGGACTATAGGCACATGCCACCATGTCTGGTTACTTTTTAAAAAACATTTTGTAGAGACAGGGTCTCACTATGTTGTACAGGCTGGTGATTCTGGGTCTCAAGTGATCCTCCTGCCTCAGCCTCCCAAAATGCTAGTATTATAGGAGTGAGCCACTGTGCCCGGCCAATATACAGGTTCTGAAGAAACCATCGAGAATTGTTTATAAGGTGGGGTTTGGTGCTCTATATGCTGTTTTGTTTTTGTTTTTGTTTTTATGAGATGAAGTCTTGCTCTGCTGCTCAGGCTGGAGTGCAGTGGCGCAATCTCTGCTCACTGCAACCTGCCTTAGCCTCCCCAGTAGCTGGGATTACAGGCACACGCCACCATGCCCGGATAATTTTTGTATTTTTAGTAGAGTCGGGGTTTTGCCATGTTGGCCAGGCTGTTCTCAAACTCCTAACCGCAAGTGATCTGCCCGCCTCGGCCTCCCAAAGTGTTGGGATTATAGGCATGAGCCACCACCCTGGCCTTGATATGCTGCTTTAATTTACCTTTGATTTCCAAGTAAGATTTATCTTTTTAAAACAAGTCATATTTGCCTAACAACATGAAATACAGTTACTAGAAAGAACAAAAAATCCAGTTTAATTGCAAATCAAAACAAAATTGGTTAAGGATATATACCACAAGAGGTCACTGTTACAGTAAGAAAGAACTCTGGGATGCTTGGATTACAAAAGCCTAGCCTTCGGGAGCTGGGAAAGACCTCTGTCTCTTTTTCTCTCTTCCTCCCTCCCCTCAACCCTGCAGACAAAGAAATTATGTTCCAGCTGGCCAGATGTGCCCAAGGTCACACAGTAAAGACACATTTGGAACCTAGGTCTCATAATTAATAAATTCACTTCTCTTTCCACTACATAAAAATGTGTCCTGGTTCCATTTTTAAAATTAAATTAATACTCTCTGAAAATATTTATTTTTAGAAATATTTTAAACGTTAAAAAACTGAAAATAAATTTGGACAGTGTCCAGATGACAAATATTTTGTATTCCAAACAAAAGAGCAGTGGCTGGCCAATAGCAGGATTATATACTCAGGTTTTTAAAAAGTTTTATTTAATGTAGAGAACATCTCTGAAGGATACAGCTTCTCTTTAGCCAGAGCTGACGCTTAGAAGTACTGACTTTTAAATATCTGCACAAAATTCCAAAGTAAAAAAACACCAGGAGAAGCAGAGTGCAAGTTTTATATCAAAATTTCTTTTTGGCCATCAAATATAATAGTTGTCCCAAAAAGCTCACAGAGAAGGCCTATACATATGATAGTCCCGTGGACATCTGTATGTGCCGGTGGCTTCTGCTTCCTGTGTAGTGAGCCCCCCAGTGACTATGCTGTGTTGCAGCTTAGCCCTTGGCCTTTCCTACCGCCGTGAAGATTAGCTTCTCCAAATACCATTTTTTACCTCATAAACATGTTCCCCCCCAACTTTTTTTTTTTTTTTTTTTTTGAGATAGAGTTTCACTCTTGTTGCCCAGGCTGGAGAGCAATGGCGTGATCTCGGCTCACCCCAACTTCCGCCTCCCAAGTCCAAGGGATTCTCCTGCCTCGGCCTCCTGAGTGGCTGGGATTGCAGGCGTGTGCCACCACGCCTGGCTAATTTTGTATTTTTAGTGGAGACGGGGTTTCTCCATGTTGGTCAGGCTGGTCTTGAACTCCCAACCTCAGGTGATCTGCCTGCCTCGGCCTCCTAAAGTGCTGGGATAACAGATGTGAGCCACAGCGCTCATCAGCCACTCCCAACCTTTTTTTCTTTAAAAAAAAAAAACACTTAACACATCCTTTAATCATAAAACAGGAAAAAGATTAAGCCAATTTTCCAAAAATTATCTAATTAATATTCAGAAACAACTGCTTTATTTGTACATAATAAAAATACATGATAGCAAATGTCCCAAGCCAATCAAAAATGGCTATGGGGATAGGGACCTCTCAAAGAAGGCAGAAAGAAAAGAATCAATACCAAAATGATTGATTTTGGTAAAGGTAAAATACCAAAAGTTTGTCAGGGTGTGGAGCCAAGGAAGTTCTCATATTTATGACCCCTAGAAATAACGAGAAGGTTTGAGACTAGGGACAAGGCCTTCCTTTCAATATATACAACTGCCCTATACAACTATTAAAATCAAGCAAGATACTTTTCAACTGACGGGCTTCCAAAGTCAATGGTCCACTCTCCCTGCGGTCATGGTCAGTGATGAGGTTGCCTACATAAATACCACACGCATGTATCCCCACTTCTAGGGGAAAAAACGAAGTGTCCTTCTTATATGCAAAAGCTCAGCAGTGCTGAGTCTCCCAGTTCTCAAGAAGAGCACAGAACTAATTAACTCAAGATGGATTAAAGATGTAAACATAAGACCTAAAACCATAAAAACCCTAGAAGAAAACCTAGGCAATACCATTCAGGACATAGGCATGGGCAAAGACTTCATGACTAAAACACCAAAAGCAATGGCAACAAAAGCCAAAATTGACAAATGGGATCTAATTAAACTAAAGAGCGTCTGCATAGCAAAAGAAACTATCATCAGAGTGAACAGGCAACCTACGGAATGGAAGAAAATTTTTGCAATTTATCCGTCTGACAAAGGGCTAATATCCAGAATCTACAAAGAACTTAAACAAATTTACAAGAAAAAAACAAACAACCCCATCAAAAAATGGGTGAAGGATATGAACAGACACTTCTCAAAAGAAGACATTTATGCGGCCAACAAATATATTTTAAAAAGCTCATCATCACTGGTCATTAGAGAAATGCAAATCAAAACCACAATGAGATATCATCTCATGCCAGTTAGAATGGCAATCATTAAAAAGTCGGGAAATAGGCCGGGCGCAGTGGCTCAAGCCTGTAATCCCAGCACTTTGGGAGGCCGAGATGGGCAGATCACGAGGTCAGGAGATTGAGACCATCTGGCTAACACGTTGAAACCCCGTCTCTACTAAAAAAAATACAAAAAACTAGCCGGGCAACGTGGCGGGCGCTTGTAGTCCCAGCTACTCGGGAGGCTGAGGCAGGAGAATGGCGTGAACCCGGGAGGTGGAGCTTGCAGTGAGCTGAGATCCGGCCACTGCACTCCAGCCTGGGCAACAGAGCCAGACTCCGTCTCAAAAAAAAAAAAAAAAAAAAGTCGGGAAACACCAGATGCTGGAGAGGATGTGGAGAAATTTAGGAACACTTTTACACCGTTGGTGGGAGTGTAAATTAGTTCAACCATTGTGGAAGACAGTGTGGAGATTCCTCAAGCATCTAGAACCAGAAATACCATTTGACCCAGCAATCCCATTACTGGGCATATATCCAAAGGATTATAAATCATTCTACTATAAAGACACATGTACACACGTATGTTTATTGTGGCACTGTTCACAATAGCAAAAACATGGAACCAACCCAAATGTCCATCAATGATAAGACTGGATAAATAAAATGTATCACATATACATCATGGAATACAATGTGACCATAAAAAAGGATGAGTTCATGTCCTTTGCAGGGACATGGATGAAGCTGGAAACCATCATTCTCAGCAAACTAATACAAGAACAGAAAACCAAACACTGCATGTTCTCACTCATAAGCGGGAGTTGAACACTGAGAACACATGGACACAGGCAGGGGAACACCACACACTGGGGCCTGTCAGGGGGTGGGGAGCTAGGGGAGGGATAGCATTAGGAGAAATACCTAATGTAGATGATGGGCTGATGTGCACAGGAAACCACCATGGCACACGTACACCTATGTAACAAAACTGCACATTCTGCACATGTATCCCAGAGCTTAAAGTATAATTTTTAAAAAGTAATAATAATGCTAGAAATAAAAAAGAGCACAGGACTGGGATTAACTGCTGTTCTATGTGATCCTTATGGTGTGGAGGGTATGTGTAGTCTCTGAACCCAGGCTGCCTGAGTTTGGGTCCTGGGTCTAACTTTTATCGGCATTGTGACCTTTTACTTGGCTTTGGTTTCCTCATCATTTAAAAAAAAAAAAATTTAAATAGAGATGGGGGCCTTGCTATGTTGACCAGGCTGGTCTAAAACTCCTAGTCTCAAGCAATCCTCCCATCTTGGCCTCCCAAAGTGTTAGGATTGCCGGGTGTGAGCCACTGTGCTGAGCCTGGTTTCCTCATCTTAAATCGAATGCAGTGACTCTGCTTAGTACAGCGACTGATGTTGGAAGAACTTAATAAACTGAGATTAATTTTCTCTTTCCTTACGAGTCAATAATCACTAATCTAAGCGGTCCAGAGCCAAATCTTATTGAGTTAAAGAATGTGCATGGCATTGTCCTGATGAAGTTTAAAATCTACTCTGAGGAACTAAGGAACCACTGTTTTTTCATGGAAAAGTCCAATAGAGTTGTTAATAACGTGCTAGAATGTGAAGTTAAACAGATTGCAAGAACTAGAGGGTGCTAAGAAGGAAGTGATTAGTGAGTGGGAGAAGTGGACCACAAAATGGGCCTTTAAAGAGTAAAAGTTGGCCAGCATGGTGGCTCACGACTGTAATGCCACCACTTTGGAAGGCCTAGGTGAGTGCGCCTAGGAGTTCAAGGAGCTCAAGACCAGCCTGCGCAATATGGCAAGACCTCCCTCTAAAAAAAATTTTTATACTATCTAGCATGGTGGCACACAACTATAGCCCCAGCCACTTTGGAAGCTGAGGCAGGAGGATCGCTTGAGCCCAGAAGGTCGAGGCTGCAGTGAGCTGTGATTGTGCCACTGCATTCCAGCTTGGGTGACAGAGTGAGACCCTGTCTCAAAAATAATAATAGGCAGGGTGCAGTGGCTCACACCTGTAATCCCAGCACTTTGGGAGGCTGAGGCAGGCGGATCACTTAAGGTCAGGAGTTCAAGACCAGCCTGACCAACATGGTGAAACCCCATCTCTACTAAAAATACAAAAATTAGCCAGGCCTGGTGGCGGGCGCCTGTAATTCCAGCAACTCAGGAGGCTGAGGCAGGAGAATCGCTTGAACCCAGAGGGGTGGAAGTTGCAATGAGCTGAGATTGCATCACTTCACTCCAGCCTGGGTGAAAGAGCAAGATTCTGCCTCAAAAAATAATAATAAAAAAATAATAAAAGTTAAACCAGCAAATGACAACACTACTCCCAGAAGGGGAATAGCACAAGTGAAAATAAAGACTGGCATAAGCAGCCTGATACTGAGGGCAGGGGATAAGTGCCCAGGGCAAGTAAGACAGTCATAGAAGGTTTCTACTGAGAAGTATTGGGAACTGTTGCCCCACACTGTGGGTTGAGTAAATGAATCTGATTTGACAGGCAATAAGGAACTGTCATAGGTTCTTATACAAGGAAGTGATGGGATTTGGGGGTGTGCGACGACGGGAGTATTTAGGAGACTTGGAGAGAATGAACAAGGACTAATCTGAGGGTGACAGTGGAACTGGAGAAGAAGGAACACATTCGAGAAGTTCTACAAATCAAGGGTTGGCAGGATTTCAGGCAGAGGAAAGAACAGAACGTAGCCCTGGAGGAACAGGATAGCAGGGGAAGCCTACCAGGGTTTCCACACAGCCATAGAGCTGAAGTCCCACGGTAAGACTGAATGGGGAAGAGAGGCATCAAGAAAAGAAAATCACTCCGTTAAGGAGAAAAGGAAGAACAGATGGACTTACGTACTCAACAGCAATCTGTTTTCCTGTAAACTCTACTCATTGGTCTTGGTTCTACTAATTGGAACTGCATGAAACAAATCTTTGTCCTTTTCCTTCTTGATAATCCTGCACATATTTAAAGACGCTGCATTCCCCACATAAAGTCATCTCCTGTGGTTTAAATCCCATGGTTCAACCACTTATAGCTGTGTGACCTCGGGTAAGTTTTGGTTTCCTCATCTGTATAAGGGGGTGGTAAATAACACTATCCCCCAATGTGAGACTGTTGTGAGGACTAAATGATAGGATGTGCAATTGGTTGGCACAGTTCCAGGCACAGGGTAAATAATCCATGTTTACTATTATGATTGTGGTCATCGCTGATGTCATCAGCAAACTCCTCCAGTCCCTTCAACTGTTCCTCACATGATACCGTTTCAAATCTCTTCTAGGATACTCAGTTACTTGAAGTGAGTGTTTGCTTGTCTGGATCCCATTTAAAGTCTGGAACCCAGCACTCAGCCAAAGGTAGTATTGCTTGAGGACAGAGAGATGTTCTAAGTAACACTTCAGCCTAAAATGGCATTAGCAGTTTGGTGGCCACATCACAGTGGTGGGTGTCTCTAATCTTTTCCTGCATGTGCACTAAGACAGATTTTCCCATCCAGGTTGGGCCTTTGCTCATTCCTCCTAAATTCCACAGTGCTGCATTTGGCAAAGAATTCCTGCCTATTAGATGTTTTTGGATCTTGATTCAGTCATCCAGCAAAATTGTTCTTCCTAGTTTCCTGCTCCATATTATTAAAGACTGTAATTACATTTTTTTTGCAATGATTTTTCATGTACCAAAAATAATTTCAGAAATTAATTCTTAAAGCTCCTCTGTGAAATTCTTCGTAGAGGCAGATAGGCACTGTTTTGTTCGTTAGGATATCTTAACCGACAAATAACAAAAACCTAATTTTAATGGATTTAAACAATAAATGGAACTTATTGACTCACATAACCCGAATGTGGACAGGTAGGGTGGGTTTTAGGCATGGTGCAATCAGACCTTTGGCTGCATCTTTCTACAATTCTCTTAGCCCTGCCTTTCCCTCAGTTCCAGCTGTAACCAGGGTGGAGTTCTGATGAAAGCAAAATGGGTACAGCATTCCCAGGCCTCTCTTCCTCAGCCTACATGTTTAAGAGCAATAGCAAAGTCTTCTCTTGCAATCAGTGAGGAGGGTCCTGCATTTCACTCTGAACAGCCAGAACCAATCTGTGGCTATGGCAGTGCTATACATGGAGTGACTTGAGTTACCACTGCCCATCCATGAGTCAATCATGTGGAAAATATCTACTTCTGGACCACATGCACCCCAAAGAAATACAAGTATATTTCTTTAAAAATACTATAAAATTAGCCAGGGATGGTGGCTCATGCCTGTAACCACAGCACTTTGGGAGGCTGAGGTGGGTGAATCATTTGAGGTCAGGAGTTCAAGACCAGCCTAGCCAACATGGTGAAACCATATCTCTACTAAAAATACAAAAATTAGCTGGGTGTGGTGGCGTGCACCTGTAATCCCAGCTACTTGGGAGGCTGAGGCAGGAGAATCGCTTGAGCCTGGGAAGCGGAGGCTGCAGTGAGCCAAGATTGCATCACTGCACTCTAGCCTGGGCAACAGAGCAAGACTCTGTTTCAAAAAAAAAAAAAAAAACTAAAAATTCAGATTTTGCTGTAATTCTGACAGTTCTTCTAATTATTATGACTAAAGTTCTTTAGTCAGAGGTTAGCAAGCTTTTTCCCTAAAGAGCTAGATAATATATGCTGCATACTTTGTAGGCCAAGTGGGAAAATCCAGGTACTACGTGGCTACATTCACAACCATTTAAAACGTAATGATTTTAAAAAGTATATAAACCATTCTTAGCTCAAGGGCTGTAAAAAAGAAAAACAAAACAAACAAACAAAAACCAGATGGATGGCCAGATTTCACTCCTGGGCTGTAGTTTGTCTGTTTGTTTGTTTTGAGACAGTCTTGCTCTGTCGCCCAGGCTATAGTGCAGTGGTGTGATCTCTGCTCACTGCAACCTCTACCTCCCAGGCTCAAGTGATTCTCTTGCCACAGCCTCCCAAGTAGTTGGGATTACAGGCATGTGCCACCACACTTGGCTAATTTTTGGATTTTTAGTAGAGATGGGGTTTTACCATGTTGGCCAAGTGGGTCTCGAACTCCCAACCACAGGTGATTGGTCCACCTTGGCCTCCCAATGTGCTGGGATTACAGGCGTGAGCCACCAGACCTGGCTGGCTGTAGTTTGTTTATTCCTACTTTAGAGGAATAAACAAATATTAAGAAGTAGATTAAATAGAAGGATTTGGAATGTTTAAAAAGTCAATAAATTTATTTCCACTTTGGAAAAAATGACATGCAAGGAAATTGTAAAGGATGCTTATGGGTAAGAGAAAATTTAGCAACTTTTGAACTAAACTTATCCTTGCCATAAGAAAAAGACACTTCATTTTTCAAACTAGATTCAAGTTGTGTAGGTTCAAGGTAGTAAATGTTTTAGGCTTTGGGGCCACAGAGTTTCTGTCATAAGTACTCAACTCTTGCTGGAAGATGGCCATGGACAGTAGGTAAATGATGAGTGTGGTTGTGTTCCAATACAGTTGTATTTATAAAAACAGGTAATGGGCTGGATTTAGCTCACGGGCCTTAGTTTGCTGATCCTGCTTTATAGTCTCTTCAATACTTCGACTGCAATTTGGTAATACCAACGGAGGGGTGGACAACGGAGGGAGGGTCCCCTCAGCATGTTTCAGAGCCTAAAGCACCAGATATACAGTTTCCAGATTATCACTTTTTCTTTTCTTTTTTTGTGTGTGATGGAGTCTCACTCTGTCACCCAGGCTGGAGTGCAGGGGTGCGATCTCAGCTTACTGCAACCTCTGCCTCCTGGGTTCAAGCAATTCTCCTGCCTCAGCCTCCCAAGTAGCTGGGACTACACCCAGCTAATTTTTTTGCATTTTTGGTAGAAATGGGGTTTCACCATGTTGGACAGGCTGGTCTTGAATTCCTAACCTCGGCCTCCCAAAGTGCTGAGATCACAGGTGTGAGTCACTGCATCCAGTCAGATTATCACTTTTTCTTAATTACTAAACTTAAACACTCTACTTAAACAGCTATACAGAAACACTTGAAATTAAAGGACATGGTTTTAAAGGGATGTCTGTAAGATCAAAATTTTAAGAAAGTCCTCCAAGGTACTTAATAGTGTTGGCTTGGGCACAAGACTAAAATACACACACACACACACACACACACACAACCTTGGCACCTTTTTCAATAATCACTAACTGGTTATTACTAAAGTTCTATATATATATATACACGATTAGATATATTGCTTTGTCGCTATCCACGTTAGCTTAACTTAGTTAACCTTAAATTCCCTTAGCTTAAGAGTAAAGGCTCATGGTTTCATACTCCCCTTAACATTCAAAGCCCCACAGTTTCAAGGCACTGCATGTGAAAAGCCCTTGTAACTTGTCAGTGCTGCATCTGGGAGGACTTCGTTCAGTACAGGGAGCAGTGGCTGTGACTGGCCTCTTCTGCAGCATGCTACTGTGGTAACCAGTGCAATGCAGGGTTCCATCTCTTCTTTCCATTCTGAATGCCCTGGTGCCATGCTCCCCTCACCTTACGCTAGAACTGCTGCAACCGCTTCCCAATGGCTTCCTTTGTCCCAGGCTCTCCTCTCCCCATTCGTCCTTCACATAACTGACAGCGAAAGTCACCTCTCAGTGGTGCACCTTTATTTAAACAATGGACCCACATGTCTGGGAGTGGCATTGAAGGCCATCTGTCGTGTGTCCCTAACTTCCCTTCCAGACACGCTGCTCAGCACTATGGCTTGCAGCCTCAGGATGCCTCCTGCCACTGCCACGTCAAATCCCACCTCTGGCTTATGCTCCTCCTTTAGCCAAGAACACAGTGCTCCATCCCTCATGAAAATCAACCTTCAAAATGTACCCCCAAATCCCAACTACTCTAGGAATTTTCCCTTGATCCTCAAGTCAGAATTAGCTGCTCTGACCTCTAAACTCTCAGGATACCTTCTTTCAGTTCCCCTTTCACTCCTCCAGCATTCGAGTTCATCTTTGAACAGTGCTTCGAGACCTCGTGTGTGCATTCAAAGCACTTGGAGATCTTATAAAAATGCAGATTCTAATTTGGTAAGTCTGGGGACCGAGGTTCTGCATTTCTAACAGGCTCCCAGAGGATGCTGATGCTGCTGGTCCAGGGAACATACTTGAGAAGCAAGGCCTGACATGCTGGTAAGCTCCTCAGGGACAGGGTCAACTCCTCTGTCTTCTAAACCCTCAGCACAGGGCATTGCTTACCAGGAAATGCTTATCGGACAGAAACAAGAAGGGCCTCTACAAAATCAGGCCAATGTCTTGTCTTTTCCAAATGGAAAGTTTCTCAGCCACATTGCTCTTAATTTCTTAAAAGAATAATGACTTCATTGTTTTTGAAAAAAATGATATATTTATTATTTTTAAAGGCCAGGCAATATAATAAAGTACAAAGAAGATTTTTAAAAAATTATCCAGGATCCCACCACCCAGAAATAAACATCATAATATGTGGTCAACATCATTCCAGACATATTTCTGCATATGTTCAAAGGAAAAGATAGAAGAATGAAAGAACAGAAGGGCAGGAGGGAGGGCAGGTAAATGTATACATATAAACGGTATCATACCATACATGATATTGTAGTAAAAAAGCATTAAGTATAAATTTTGCTTGAACTTAACAGAGAAACAGAAATTGAGGTGAAACTGAAGGAACTGTAGAACTTCAGATGAATGGGTCTTCACAAAGAAATAATAGTTTCTAAAAGATCTCTCTAAAGTTAAGAAAAAAGTAATGAAAAACATTAGGATGCTGAAATCATTATTTTTTCAAGTATATATTTCAATTTCAGACTTTAGCTACTGACAAATCTATTCCCCATTATGAAAATAAAGAAATCAGTACTCACACTTCCTCCCAAGTACTGGTTTTGGTCATTTCTATTACTACCACATAGTCAAGGTTTCTTTTCCATAACCAGAGTTGTTTAGTTTTAATCCAATACGAAAACAAAATCATTACTGTACTCACCATGAATGCTTTTACCATAGCTTCTTCATTTCTAGGTTTTGAATTTTGACTCATCATTTTGTTGTCTACAAGTTTTCTGGAAAGTGCATGAGTAGTATATTCCCTCAGTTCATTCATATTGAAAGTGTCTATCTGTTGCCTCTGTACAATTTGACTGGCAATACAATTCTTCAGTTACCCCTTATTATACTCAGGACTTTACTGCCTTCTGGCCCTGAGTGATTCTTTAAGAAAACCAGGGGCCAGCCTGCCGCCTTCTCCTTTTATGTGACTCGTTTGTTCAGCCAGGATGGCCATAGGAAACCTTCTTCATTTGCCCGCCCAATCAACAATTATTCACTGAGTGTGTACTATGTACTGGGTAGTGTTCTAGTGCTGAGCACTGGTGGAAATGTCTTAGTGTGGATTATTCCATATCAAATTTTCTTAGAATACCATGTGTCCATTTGAGCTTCAAATTTAAGTATTTGTTCTAGAAAGTTTTCTTCTATTATGTCTTAATATTTTTCTTCTTTCTGCTCTGATCTCTTCCATTCTTCATGAGTTGTTGTGAATATTAAATGACTTAATATATGTAAAGCACTTAGAAAAGTGTCTGGCAATTCACAGTAAGATAGTGTTAGCAGAGGAAGTGAAGGAAGAGAATTATCTTCTTCAGGAAAACAAGTTTCATTCTTCTGTCTCTATCTCAACAATCATTTTCATAGCTTTATTATTATTCATTTCTTTTTGTATAATTTCTTCTAGCCTGTCCACCATGTCCTATTGTATTTTCAGCTGTTTTATTCTAATTTTTTATTCCTAATGTGGCTTTCCTCTTGATACATTTTTCTTTCATTTCTTTTTTGCGTACTGTAAGCTTATTTTTCATCTCCTTATGTGGGCTCATAATCTATAATTTAAATTCTTATAACCCAAAGAACAGTGTTTTCTTTTTTTTTTTTTTTTTTTTGAGATGGAGTCTCACTCTGTCACCCAGGCTGGAGTGCAGTGGCGTGATCTCGGCTCACTGCAAGCTTTGCCTCCAGGGTTCACACCATTCTCCTGCCTCAGCCTCCCAAGTAGCTGGGACTACAGGCGCCCGTCACTATGCCTGGCTAATTTTTTTGTATTTTTGGTAGAGACGGGGTTTCACTGTATTAGCCAGGATGGTCTCGATTTCCTGACCTCATGATCCACCCACCTCGGCCTCCCAAAGTGTTGGGATTACAGGTGTGAGCCACCACACCTGGACCTTTTTTTTTTTTTTTTAAAGAGAATGATCACGTTCTCTATAATTTCTCTGAGACTGTGGAAAATTGTTTGTTTTTGGAGGGTAATACCTTCTGTGACCTGCTTCTTCATTTGTCTTTTGCTATGTTCCTTATACATCTAAGTTGGAGTCCCACGCTGATTCCTGTCTTAATAGTATTCATCTTTAAACAGAGCCATTTATTTATTGACACTGAATAAGATCCATAGAAAGCGCGAACGACGGTATTCTGTAGCTTAAACTGTGGTTCGTTTTCTTAAACTTGCAATCACCAAATCCATTACCTTTGCTGACCTGGGAGTGTATGTTCCCTTGGTTTGTGTGGAGCAGGTTGCTGTGATGCACGGAAAAGCCCTTTCACATGCTGGGTTCCTTAAATTCTAATGTATCAAGCCCCTCTCCCCAAACACACACACACACACACAAACTAGCTGGCTCACATGTAACCAGGAGTGTCTGTCATCCTCAGCTCCATCCTCCCCCTCACTTCATGATCTGGATCTTGAATGGAGTCCTTACACAGGGCATACTCCCTGCTCCCACAGCCTGCCCACATCGTTAGATCTCATCTCTTTAATTAAATATTGAGTACACCTTTCTAAATTAAGAGACTCACTTTTAGTAAAATCTGTTTCTTGCTCAAGGTCTGAGAAGGTATGTGTCTACTTTCAAATTACCCCTTGTTATCATCTAGATTTCTTAGGGTCTGAAAGGCTAACTAGATTCTTATGAATGCAATGGTCCAAGTGACAAAACCTAATCTAAAGTATCACAAACTCTCCCGGAAGGAAGGAAGGAAGGAAGGAAGGAAGGAAGGAAGGAAGGAAGGAAGGGAGAAGAGAGAGAGAAGAAAAGAAGAAAGAAAAAGAAAGAGAAAGAAGAGAGAATGAGAGAGAGAAAGAGAGAAAGAGAGAAAGAGAGAAAGAAAAGAAAAGAAAGAAAGAAAGAAAGAAAGAAAGAAAGAAAGAAAGAAAGAAAGAAAGCAAGCCAGCCAGCCAGCCACGGTGGCTCATGCCTGTAATCGCAGCACTTTGGGAAGCTGAGGTGGGCAGATCACAAGGTCAGGAGATCAAGACCATCCTGGCCAACATGGTGAAACCCCATCTCTACTAAAAATACAAAAATTAGTTTGGCGTGGTGGTGCATGCCTGTAATCCCACCTACTCGGCAGGCTGAGGCAGGAGAATTGCTTGAACCAGGGAGGCGGAGGTTGCAGTGAGCCAAGATTGTGCCACTGCACGCCATCCTGGCAACAGAGCTAGACTCCGTAAAAAAAAAAAAAAAAGGAAGGAAGGAAGGTAGGAAGGAAGGTAGGAAGGAAGGAGAGAGAAGAAAAGAAAAAGAAAAGAAGGAAGGAGAGAGAAAAAGGAACATATTGGCTCACAAAATAGTATTCTACAATGTTGATGTGGTGACTTCAGGCACAGCTGGATCTAGAGGTTTATATATCATCCTTGAACTTGATCATTATATTCATTCTTTGTTTTTTTTTTTGTTGTTTATATACCACTTCCCTCTCAGAACCTCTCTCCATAAGGCTGTGGAAAGGCCACTGTCAGCTCCAAGACCACATCATCTTTATAGTTTGTAACCTGGAGAAAGAGCACTTTCCCCAAAGGCCTTGGTGAAAGTCCCATTGAGGTATGCAACCAGCCTGGCTTGGATCATGTGCCCATCTCTGAATCAACTGCTGTAGCTGGGGTTGGAACTCTCATTAGCCAGCCCTGGGCCACATAACCATCCCTGGGAGGGACACAGGGAAGACAGGGCTAGCCTTTCTCCAAATATGGATTGAGCAGGATTTATTACACAATGCAAGAAGGCCTGTTTGTCAGGCAGACCAACAAACATCAAGCTCATACTGCAGTGTAAAGTTTGCTTCATGTTGTGTAGTTCAGGGTCGTAGCCATTTTTTTGTTTCATTGATGAAATTTACTTCTCTGTTTTTCATTCTTTGCTGCTTTCATTGAATTACTAGAGAATGCCTTTGTGCCTTTAACCAGAAGCCCTCTTTTCTTATTTTTTATTCCAACAATACTAAGAGCACTTGACAGTTTATTAGTAAGGCTTTCAAGCCTTAGTCATCATTCCACAACCTACAGTGAGGGCTAGAAGGAGATGGCCGTAAAAGAGCAGAGTTATTTCCATTTTATACATTAGAAAACTGAGCCCCTGAAAGTGTTAACAGACTTGCCACATACAGCTAAATCAAGTGGCTGAAAGAGAATCAAACCTAAGTCCAGAGATTCTGGCTCCTCAGGAAGAGTCCCTGACTCTCCACAACAGTTGGCTGCTCTTGGGCTTTCCTCCTAAAGATCACATTTCCAAAACATGACAGTTTGAACATTTACACAGAAAGCCTTAAAATATTTTTAAAGCAGGTAAAGAGATTCATCTGCTTTGAAAGAGATTCCATGGATGGATGGATGGATGGATGGATGGATGGATGGATGGATGGATGGATAGATGGGTAGATGGGTAGGTGGATAGGTGAATGAATAGATGGGTGAATGGATAAATGGGTGGATGGATAGGGTGATGGGTGAATGGGTGCATGGATAGGTGAATGGGTGGATGAATGGGTAGATGGGTATATGGATGTATGAATGGATGGATGGATGAATGGATGGGTGGATAGGTGGATGGATGGGTGGATAGGTGGATGGATGGGTGAATGAGTGGATGGATATGGAGATATATGGATGGGTGAATGGGTAGATAGATGGATGGGTGGATAGGTGGATGGATGGGTGAATGGGTTGGATAGATGGGTAAATATATAGATGAGTGGATGGATGGATGGATGGATGGATAGATGGATGAATGATGGATGGGTGGGTAGGTAGACGGATGGATGGGTGGATGGGTGGGCAGATGAGTGGATGAGTAGATGGGTGAATGGGTGGATAGATAGGTGGATGGGTGGATGAATGGGTGTGTGGGTGAATGTATGGGTAGATATGTCGGTGGGTGGATGGGTGGATGAATGGATGGAGCATACACACATTTTGTTAATGGCGGCTGCATTACTTTCAATCCATATAGTAATACAAAGCAAGTGATGGTGAAGTATTGCTGAGGAGCAAGTCTGCCAGACCTTAAATGAATCCCTAAATGGGCATATGGAGACTATTATAACTGGCACGAGGTTTGAGGATGGCATTCCATACGTGCTTGAGAGTGTGTTCTCTTTCGTAAAGTTAAATAGTCCTCTAAAATATTGTTTACAATGATACTTTGCTTAGCAAATCCTTTTTCCACCATAACCAGCATAAAGTTGAACTCCAGTCCATCCCATATCTGAATTATCCATATTTTAAATGAGAGTATACAATTACTGCAGTTTCATGGAAATAAAATGCTCCTTCCTCTCCCAGCCAGACAAACACACACCACCCAGGTGGCCACTCTCACACTGGACAAGCCTGCAAGGTCCCCACACTAGGAGTGTGTCCTCACCCACTCTGTCCCCTTTCCATGGTCTACTTACACACTCCTCAACCCTCCCTGCTCCTGCCAGCCCAGCTCACTGACAAGAGTCTTCATTTTCACTTTATGGTCTAAAGATGAAAAAAAGTTAATTGAGGGTAGGGCTCTAGCATCAAAACTGGGAATAGTCCATTGCATAGCAAAGATTGTTTCTTGGAATTAGTCACTTAAATGTTTACAAGAAACAATTATCAAGTGTCCCAGACTGATTCACTAATGTCATTAATGAAAGAATTGCTAAGAGTTTCCATTTTCTGGTTTGTTTTAATCCTACTATATAAACTTTTTTCTTTTTTGGCACCACTCCAACAAAATTCCACCCAATGATTAAAGGAGGTAAAGATTCATAAAGCAAAAATGTTACTGAAAATTAACCTTGCCAGGGTACATTGCAAACCCAACTTAGACACAATCCTTGTATGACACAAAAGCCGTCCTAACAAAACACAAAGAAAACAATTAGCGCTGTTGCCAGCGCCTCATAATTTTGGACAGTGAGGAAGAAGTGCTAACTGATTTGTCTTTTGCTGTTTGTGGGATAAAACATGTAACTGAAAATGCCCCTGAAGTTCCAGAATGAGGAAGACATAATGAACTCTGGCTTTCCAGATTATTCTGCCACATCTGAAGGTTTGCAAATAAACAAATTAAATAGGTCTTGTCTGGTTTTTCTAGTCAACTTTCATTACTGTAAGGATGGATGCAGCAAGATAAATGTTTCCTTTTTACTTAAATACTGAAAGAAACACAAGTTTTCCTGCTGCCTGTTATGTTTAAGCTCTGAGGTCCACAGCCTATTCTTATTCACCAACTGGAAACGATTTGTCTGCAATGGCCAGTTTGATGTTTTCTACTCAACTCCCAAAGTCCCAATTTGAAGTCATTCTCTTCCACTTAAGGAGACATTTCATTTTTCCTTTAATTTAAAAAAATGTTCTGAATGCAAAACGACATTACAAGGACTACTAGGTTGCTTAATATAAATTCCGTGTGTGTGACACTCTTCAGGCTGTGTCAGCAGACAAGGTCGGTTCAGCTAAACAAGCTGCCAAGCAGCCACTTGGGGGAAACGTTTTGAGCATGCTACATGTGTCCAAGCCAAAATCAGACTCGAAATCTAACGTGAGGGTAAGAAATACTTGATCTTAAAATGGCTCATGGAATTTAATCTTGTTAAGCAAATCTGAACTGGGCAGTTATCCATGATGACCCAATGGAAAGTCCTAGAAAAAAATATCTTAAACTGAGTGACCTGTCCAGTTCAAGACGTTCTGCCTCTCTTAGCATCATTACTGGCTGGGACTGGAAAACAGAGCCTGTTCTCTCCACTCTTTCCCCCATTCCAGCCACCAATTATTCAAGGTTTCTTCAGTAAAACACCAGGGTAAGAATTCACAGTCCAAACAGCAAGCATTTCTCCACAGATCCTTAATATGGTAGGAAGATTGATTCTCAAGAAAACCCTATCTAGGAACATGGTATGAAATAAAGTAATTCCCAATCATTCATTTATGAGGGACTAATGGAGGGATCTCACAGATAACTGAAATCTATAGGACTCTTCTGTTTTAGCCATTAGTTTGCAAAATAAATATTTAATCCAAGATCTACTGAAGAATAAAGTAAGTGTCCACTCTTGCGGAGTTAAGGACAGTGAACTAACCCAAAGGGAGACAATAGGAGATTCCAGGCCATGCAAGAATCCCAAATAACACACAAATGGAATGATTATCTCTCAAGGGATGGCTAGAATAGTCCAACTAAATCTTATTCTGATAGTCCTACAGAAGCAGCACTGTGACAGTCATGAATAAAGGTTTTCTTGAGCATTACATGAGGAATGATATAAAATCAACTCGATTTGGCCATGAGAAGTAGTCTCTCCTATTCATGTACCCTTAACATAAAATTTGCTTATATAAAAGAGAAAAAGCAAACCAATCATCTATATAAGATACAGATGAAACTGGTAAATGACATCATTATCCTGACCAGAAAATTAAATAAAAAGAATACTGACCCTCCACTCTTGAGATGAGACAGTAAGGATGTTGTTCCTTTGAACATTTCTTGCTCCTTTATTTCACTGAAGCCTCCATCATAAGTTAGCTGAAGTGGGTGACTCTTTAAGTGGCAAATAGCATTTGATTTTGTTAAATAAATCCCATTTATTTTCACCACAGAGTCCCCCATCATAACTGTGTCTTTGGATTCCACTGTCTTCTTTGCTGCAATATAACCAAGAAAATGTTTTGTTATTCTTATTTTAGGAATCACTACCTTTCCATGTTATTTTTCAATCTAAGAATTTATATGATTTTAAAGTTATACATTGCTTATAATTAAGTCCGGAATTTTATGGCCAAAGCCTTTCTGAGCATACACAAGACCAGTATCTTAAGCCTAGCACCATCAATTCTGCAGGTAAAAATGTATAGAATCTTATCTCTATCAGCTTAGAGTCTACCTGAAGGCAAACTCTCGACTTCAGGCTTATAAACTACCTAGTCCACAGAAGTAGTCCTGTGTTCCATAACAGCAGCTCTTCCTCCTGAATTTGATCATGCAATTTTTCATTCAAAAAACATTTACTGAGTGGCTCCCCCATATCAAACACTGTCCTACGCACTTGGTGTGCATCAAAACAGATCCCTGATCTCACAGGGCTTTTCCTAATAAACAGAAAACAAGCAATCACCATAATAAATAAGGTATACATGGTGTTATAAGATAATAAGTGCTATGGGAAAAAAGCAAAGTATAAAAGTGGGGAAGGGTTAAGGGGATTGGGAATAGGGTGGGTACAGTAGGGTAGGGAGGACAAATCCTTTCTGGGGTGAGGCATCCAGCCACCAGGGTCAGTATTTTGAGCAGAGAGATCAGCTGGTACAGAGGCCCCAAGGTAGGCTGAAGTGGGGGACTCTTCAGCACCCACTGTGCCTGGGGTGCTCAAGGAATAGCAGGAATGCAGTGTGCAAGGAGGCGAAGAGGAGGAGAGGTGATTAGAGGGGTGAGGGGTGGATTGTGGAGGCCTAGCCTAGTAGACCACTACTCTGCAATGGAAAGGACAGGGCATTGAAACATACCTCTAAAGAGGGATAAGATAGAGTTGCAAGAAGACATCATTTTTGTTTATGACTCCAGATTTTTAGACATATAATAATATAGCACTTCCCTTTTCAGCAAATTGGTATTAGGAATAGCTTATTGTCTATGCTGCCACAAGGCTGTAGTCTGTGAGAAAACATTTTGTTAAAGGGGAAGAGAGTAAATCTCCCATAATACAGTGTGTTGGGGGGTGGGGATGAGTTTCATGTAGAAAAATACCTACTGTTTTGCAAGATTTTTCAAAATGACTCAAGGTTTCCTTTCCTTTTCTGTACTTACTAAGAAACCAACAAACCAATAAAAACTAATAATAACAAAACCACCTATTCTACCCCTCTGACCAAACTCCCTGCTTTCAAAACACTAAATTTTAAAACTGAAAGGAACCTTAGAGATTCTAGGCTTCTTATTTTTTTTTTTTTTCAGATGAGAAAATTGAGAATCCAAAGGTTAAATGACCTAAAGTCACAGGGAGAGCGAGGCCCACGGGGTGGGAAGAACACAGGCTTTGGCTCAGACTTGGGTTTGAGTGCAGGCCCCCCTGAGCACCGGCTCTGTGATGTGGACGCTCAATACACACCACCTTCTGTGGTCCCCACCTCTTGGGGATGTGGTGAGATTTAAAATGATGTGGCCTAGTAAAGTGACTTATATGGTGCTAGCACACTCAAAACCTAGAAGTTATTGTCATTATGACGATTGGAACCCAAGAATCCTGACTTCTGGGCTAGGGCTCTCTCCATACCACCACACCACCTTCAATGACTTTACTACTGAATTATGAAGCACACATTCTGTTTCCGATTACAAAGTACTTTTAGCCTATCGTTATCTTTTAGCATTCGTTTTTCTTATTCATTCACTCCCTGAATATTTATGAAGCACCCACCACTATGTGCCAGGTGCTGTTCACTGCATGGATGAAGCCATGGTGAACAAGTCCTGGCCATCACGGAGCTTCTAGAAGGGGAACCCAAATACCTATTGGTCGAGGAGCTACACCTGTCTATCTTCAAATCTACCGGAGTAAGCTTGTCAGTTATTACTACAACGAAGAGCTGCCCTGGGGGGCTCACTCTCATTCCTGATGAATGTCCCCGATGAAACTGAGCATGCATAGCTATGGTCTGTATCCTCTTGGTAGATAGTAGAAGCACATTGTATGAATTTTGTAATGGATCATGGGTAAACTTCAAAAGGAAACAGCTCCCAGCAGCCTTACCATGCAGGACCAGTTCAGTTTCACAAATATTTATTTGGTATCTGTTATACACCACACCCTGTTATTGGCTCTTGGGCAACAAATAGAGAAAAACACTTTTCTTAATGACGTTGCTCTGTCTCGTAGGGGAGACAAAGGGGGCAGATGTGTAAAGAGATAAATGAAGCCCAGTGTGGTCCCAGTCAGGTAAGGAGGGGGCAGAGAGTGAAGAAAGCTTGAGGGGTTAGGAGTTGGTCAGAGAAAGCTTCACAGAAGAGGTGGGGGCTGAGCAGCATTTTGAATGGTTAATAAGAGGTAAACAGCTTGAAGAAAAGAGAACAAAAGTCTGGAGTGAAAGCCAGCTTCAAGTGTGTATTGCCGGTACAGTTAGGCAGGGCCCCACTTTTAGAAGGGCCCACACTTGTTTTAAGGCTCTGCTGTGGCTATCTTGAAACTCTTAATAATCTTTGAACAAAGGGCCCCACATTTTCATTCAGCATTGGGCCCAGCAAATTACACAGCAGGTTCTGCCTGAGGTTTGAAACAGCAGGGTGGGTGTAGGGAACAAAAAGGGGTTCCACCCTGCCGGTGCACCCACCGTGAGGGGGCAGGCCCAGGACAGGCGTGAGCAGGGCCTGGAATGTTGGGCTGGGGCTGGATCACAACACAGCTGTGCACTTGGAGGAGCTGGGACTTCATCCCCCGCCACCCCCACCGGAGCTCAGCAAACTACAGCCCCACCAAATCTTCCCCACCTCGTTTTCATGTAGCCTGCAAATTAAGAACAGTTTTTACATTTTTAAATGGTTAGAAAAAAATCAAAGAAAGAACAATATTTTGTGACAAGTGAAAATTACATGAAATTCAAGTTTCAGTGGCCACAAATTGGCGGATGGCTGCTTCCACCCTACAATACAAAACTGAGGAGGGTGAGCAGAGACCATAGGGACCAGGTCTAAAATATTTACTATCTGGCCCTTTCCAGAAAAAGTTTGCCAACTTCCATAGTAGGCTAGTGTTTCGCAAATTGTTTTCCCAAAAGACAGATCCCACAGTCCAGCAGGTTTGTGAAATGCTATGTTGAATTAAAATTAAACAGATTTCTTTACCAACACTTTAATACACTCATGTGCACAGAGACTCTCCAAGAAGATGAGGGGTAGGCAGTGTTTCCCTGACCTATTTGAGCACTGAACCTTTTTCCAAAGAAAAGCTATTAACATTTTGCCAAAAGTGTTCCCTGGAGTTCCCTGGAACTCAGTTTGGCAAACACTTCTGTAGGCACAGCGGGGCCTCTGAAGGGTTTTCAGCAAGAGGATGGTGCAATCTGATCTTTATTTGCTTCCCGACCTCTTGTGCTTTATGGAACACACAGAAAATGATCATTTTTCATGGTCCCCTGGGATAAAGGGATAACGCTGCTGCTCATAGCCATGTCGTGTTGGGAGCTCAGCATCCTCAGGCTCCACTGGCTGTTCCTCGGGCTGAGGGCCTTGCATCCACCGACCTGCAGACCATCACAGCACCCCAGTGAGCAGAGGGTGGTTTAAGAGCAGCAAAACAGGATGAGGCAAGAGGGATGGAGGCACCACGGCAGTGGTGAGGGAGAATGCAGACTCAAGAGCTAGTCAGGAAGCACATGTAGGGCTTGGTGACACAGAGTTTGACAGGGATGGCTGAGGAGGTGGTACTGCTCTCAGGCCTCTTGTCTGGCTTGAATAACTGGGGAAGCATTCACAGCAGTGCCGCCTCCAGCCAAAAGCCCTATGTGAACACAAAGCAGTTATACTGCTGGCCTTGTGGAGATGACTACACAAATCTCTTCCTCTTTCACTCTCTTAAAGCAGGAATTCCAAACCTGCCACCACACCCTGGCCCTGCTTGTGGGGTAGTGTCAGCCACAAATGACTTCACAGCAAATGAAGGGATGCCCTCCTTTTCTACAGTCTCAGTTACCCCACAAAGCCTACCTCTTCTAAACAATAGAGAGGATCTGAAATGAAACCCAGGGAGCTGTTATACAAATGACAATGATTCCAAGGCTGGAGAGCTCAAATATTTTTTATAACTTTGTAATTGGATGACATGTGCTTTTAAAATAACAACGAGTTTCTGCTGCCAGTATTTCCTGAATGCTGGCCCAGACCTCAGGGATGACCTGAATGGTGAAGAGGGTGACTGCAAACAGGGTGGATAAAAGAGCCACAATGAAAACATGCTTCAGTGCACCTTGAAGGTGTGAAGCTGGCCTCAGTGCTGGGAAATGACAGCCGCACAGGGCATCTCCCAGAGCATGCAGGCAACAATCAGGTACCCCAGGGGGGAAGGAGCTAAGTCACTGGGGAAGCACTGAGGAGGAGGATGGTGGGCAAAGCACTCATCTCTGCAGTCACTTTCACATCAGTGCAAGCAGCAGGGTTTTCTAGTGTGCACTCCCAAAAGTTAAAAATGCATGAAACACATACACAGTATTCAACCTCACAAGCAAGAACACAGAATGAAAAACAAGGTAGGAGTCCTCGCACCAATCCTGCCATCCTGTTCACAAGAAGTGCCCTTCACCTCCAGGTCCCAGCACCCCCCATCTTGGCAAGCCCTTTGCTCCTGCAATTACCAACCCTTTCTGATTTACCTGAGCTGACATGGGACTCTGGGGGTGGAGCTTTTGCAAAGCTCCTCAGGCGATTCTCATGGGCAGCTACAGATGAGAACTGCTGTTGTTGAAAAAACACACGTCATGTTGCCTCTCCCTTTTGTAAACCCTACCTTTTCACTACAAGTAGAACACAGCTGGGTGTGTTTCCCATGTTCCGAGGCCCTGGGCAGTTCTGTGGCCTCAGCTCCCTGCAACTTCCCTTGATCAGCCACTTTCCAGCCACCGGACCTCTGGGTCCTCCACCACCGGCACTTGCTCTCGTGCCTGGTCATTGCACTCGCTTTTCATGTGGACACTTGGTCCATGGATTTTTACACAGCTGCCTCCTTCTCATGAGTCACCTTCCTACTCAGCTGTCAGCTCCTCAAAGATACCTTTCAGAGCCACCTGAGCTAAAGCAAACTACCCCACCACAGTCACTCTCAAGTCCATTATCTTGTTTATCTTCTTCAGAGCATTCATCAGCACTCAAATTATCTTATTTGTTCTCCTGTTATTGTCTATCTCCTCTCACTAGATAGTAAGCTCTCTGAGGGCAGAACTCTGTTGGCCTAGAATGGTGCCTGGCACTTAGTAGGAGTTCAATAAATATCAGACTGACTGGTAGTGTAAGAAAGGAAACAAATTGGGACATCGAGGTAAAGCAAGTTGCCTGATGATATACTTGGTCACAGCATCACAGTGTGAGGCACACACCCTGCACATCCTCATTGTCTTGTTTTTTCTCTTCTCTTTTCTTCCTTCCTTCCTCCCTCCTTCGCTCTCTCTTCTCTTTCTTTTCTTTTTCTTTTTTCTCTTTCTTTTCTCTCTTTTCCTTCTTTCCCTCTTTTTTTCTTTCCTTTCTTTTCCTCCTTTCTTCCCTCCCTCCCTTCCTTCCTCCTTGCTCCTTCCTTCCTTCCTCTCTCCCTCCCTCCCTCTTTCCCCCCCTCCCCGCTTCCTCCCTTTCTCTCTCTCTCTTTCTTTCTTTCCTTTCTTTCATTCTTTTTCCTCCTTTATTCTACCTCTTCAGCCTCATCAGGGACCAAACAGGCAAGTGAATGGCACAAGCCAGGGACATGGTGACTGCAGACCATATCCTGGCCACAGAATGGGGGTACCACTCAGCTCCAATCATGCCCCATTGCGGCCACATGGAATGGCGACCCAGTGTTGCCAGATTTTCTGATTTTTCACAAGGAGTCATAAATCTGGATTCTTCCATGAGATTCTTCTACTTTTTAAATGTTGGAAATGAATTTAAAAAAATACTTGTTCAGGCCGCGCATGGTGGCTCAAGCCTGTAATCCCAGCACTTTGGGAGGCCGAGACGGGCGGATCACGAGGTCAGGAGATCGAGACCATCCTGGCTAACACGGTGAAACCCCGTCTCTACTAAAAAAAAATACAAAAACTAGCCGGGCGAGGTGGCGGGTGCTCGTAGTCCCAGCTACTCGGGAGGCTGAGGCAGGAGAATGCGGGAACCTGGGAGGCGGAGCTTGCAGTGAGCTGAGATCCAGCCACTGCACTCCGGCCTGGGCGACAGAGCGGGACTCCGTCCCAAAAAAAAAAAAAAAAAATACTTGTCCATCAAGTACGATGCTCAGGTGGGGGCTGTGATCTTTGGTATGTATATTCCAGGCTCTCCCCATCTCTCAGTGACTGTAAGCCTATCTCTCTTCATCAAATCTCGTTGATGGAGGGAGAACCAGTTCTGTCAGCTCCTGGTAAAGTGGTTTCCCAACTTGTTTTGACCACACACAGTCAGAAATCGTTTGTAATATGGCCCTGAACACACACTGAAAACCAAAGTCAAGTCTCCTGAAGCGAAACTTACCCCTATTGTGTGTTACGTATTCTGACACTTTCCATTATATTCCATTCTACTTTATTTTTTAAAGACGCTGGTGGGATCCACTAAATTGATTGTCATCCCACTTCTGGGTCCTGTTCCACAGTTTGAGAAACCCTTAATATGTCCTGGATGGGGAGTGATTCCAATTGTTGGTAGGACTCCTCGGGCTGTGATCTTTAGCCTCTCTGTTCCCAGGTTTAGGTGCCTGGCAGCATTCTTAGGCAGTAGGAAAAGTCCCATTGGAATTTTGCTTACATGCTCACATGGGATCAGAAGGGTATTTTCAAAGAAATAACCTTAATGAACATAATAAGAATCTTACCATTTTCATTAATTTCTAATAAAATTAACAACTTTTTGAACTCTAATTTAAAAATTATTTATTTCCGATATACGTGAACTATCCACTAGGGAATACTTATCCTAATATTCTTTTTTTTCCTTTTTGTTGAGATGGAGTCTCACTCGTCACCCAGGCTGGGGTGCAGTGGCACGATCTCAGCTCACTGCAACCTCCACTTCCTGGTTTCAAGCAATTCTCCTGCCTCAGCCTCCCGAGTAGCTGGGATTACAGGCACACGCCACCACACCTGGCTAATTTTTGTATTTTTAGTAGACACAGGGTTTTACCATGTTGTCCAGGCTGGTCTCAAACTCCTGATCTCAGGTGATCTGCCTGCTTTGGTCTCTCAAAGTGCTGGGATTACAGGCATGAGCCACCACACCCAGCCACTTATCCTAATTTTCTTTTCCTACCAACTGTGATATTTAGGTATTCCTTATAAGCACCCGGAAAAATATATGAACAATGTTTTTTAACCAGCTTTTTCCCAATATTAACTAACTCTTAGTTAATATAAAAATCATCCAGGGTTAGGAAAAATCATTATAAAAATAGCTTTTGTGTGCAAACTCAAGAAGCATGCCTGTCCCCAGAGATTATAGGATGTTACATGACCTTACAGTCAGAGGGAGGAAGGGATCTGTCCGGCAGAAGGGCCCCCTGGGAGGCAGCCCTGAATAAGCGAGCCCTGGCACTGCTTATTCTTCTAATCTTCGCAGGGTCCACTGGGGGCTTAGGAAAGGAAAAGCAGGAATCCTCCTCTCTGGTGGGAGATGCCGGAACTTTCGGTTTCTGGAAAGAGATTTGTTAAATAATTGGAATGACTTTCTGTGTCTCAAACAACACTTACCTCAGAGCTAGCCTTCCAGAAGAGCATGAGGCCTATCTGCCTGGCTTCATCTTGGCTTCCTGATTCTACCAGCTCACTGGCCCATCTTACATAATGTGATACATGTAGATATAAAGCATTTTTAAATTGTTTTTCTCAATCATATTGTATTAACTACTCTGTTGTGCTATTAGCATACTTGAGTAAAACAGTTTACACATGCTAGCAACCAATATTATCTGTATAAAAGACTACAAAATTGGCTGGGCGCAGTGGCTCATGCCTGTAATCCCAGCACTTTGGGAGGCCGAGGCAGGTGGATCACCTGAGGTCAGGAGTTCAAGACCAGCCTGACCAATATGGTAAAACTCCGTCTCTACTAAAAATACAAAAATTGGCTGGGCATGGTGGCGTATGCCTGTAGTCTCAGCTACTCAGTAGGCTGCGGCAGGAGAATCGCTTGAACCCAGGAGTTGGAGGCTGCAGGGAGCCAAGATTGTACCACTGCACTTCAGCCTGGGCGACAGAGCAAACTCCATCTCAAAAAAAAAAGACTACAAAATTACATACAGCGTATTCAACATGCTTTGCAAATGTCTGAGTTCAAGTCAGTTCAGAAAACACTTATTCAGCACCTATATGTACCAAGAATTATGTGGAATATAAGTGGTACATTTACGTATTTTGGATGCCACAAATGTATTTTTTTAATGATATCAAAAATTTTAAACAAGTTAGGTGAAAAAGTCATAAAACATAAAAGCAAGAAGTTGTCTTAGACTTATGATATGAAAGTGTTTTATTTATTTATTTATTTATTTATTTATTTATTTAGAGACGGAGATTCGAAATGGTGCGATCTTCGCTCACTGCAACCTCCGCCTCCTGGGTTCAAAGATTCTCCAGCCTCAGCCTGCTGAGTAGCTGGGATTACAAGAGCTTACCACCACACCCAGGTAATTTTCGTTTTGTTTTTGTTTTTTTTTGAGATGGAGTTTCATTCTTGTTGCTCAGGCTAGAGTGCAATGGCGCAATCTCGGCTCACCGCAACCTCCGCCTCCTGGGTTCAAGCAATTCTCCTGTTTCAGCCTCCCAAGTAGCTCGGATTACAGGCATGCACCAGCACACCCGGCTACTTTTTTTTTGGATTTAGTAGAGACGAGGTTTCACCCTGTTAGTCAGACTGGTCGTGAACTCCTGACCTCAGGCAATCCACCCACCTCAGCCTCCCAAAGTGCTGGGATTACAGGTGTGTGCCACTGCGCCCGGCCGAAAATGTTTTACTTTTTACATCTCAGAAATTCTATGCTGATACTCTCTATTTTTACCCCCTTCTTTTCTTAAGTGTCAATGTTGATACTCTTAGTAGAGGAACATTACTAACAAAATTCTAATTCCTTAAAAACTTTTTTAAAAACACCTGCACCAAGTTCTGTGCCACCCAGAACTCCCTCTAATCTGAGTGGCCTCTGACCTGGTGCCCTCATAGGGTGACTAAGCTCCTAGTTTTAGAGTTACCTGGTGCTCTTATCCTTCCTGCCTCCAATATCAGCACAGTTATTTGCCTATGAAAGAACAACCTTATAGCAGCAAGTGCTTTTAGCTGTAACCAAAAATAATCAAGTTAACATGCCTAAAGTCACTTTCATAATATGCGAATGAGTAACTCACTATCCAATAAGTTAATCAACAAATTTTTGAAACATCCAGTGTGAATTCCAAGTCATATAATTTGGAAAATTGGGTGAAGTCATTTATCACGTATGACGCATAATCTCAAACACTTGTTTTCTCACATACACGAATAGAACATAGACATCTATATTAGGGTGTTCCTTCCAAGAAGTTGTTCATTTCAATAATGATGACATTCTTCAAAATGTTTATTTCCTCTTGTTCATTTGTATTTAGGATCGGTTTATAAACCAGACCAAAAAAAACTGTTCTATGATATTAAAGACATATTTTTCTAACATAGCTAGAAAAAAACAGTAAATAAAATAATCATCATAATACGGAAGAAAGCATAAATCACTTTTGGAGACCTGGAGAAGGACCCACTCACTAGTTATGTGAACTTGTGCACGTCATTTACTCCTCTGAACCCGCCCAGCTATAACACAGAGACAGTTCTTACAGGGCCATTCCCATAAACACAATTCCTACTATGGAATGTGTTGCTATATGGAACTAATGTGTTCCTAAATGGAACTGGCTCAAGAAATGCCAGTTCCTTTCCCCATGTAAGTTTCTCAGCCCTTATTTATCAGGTTTGGTTCCAAGTTCCTTTTAACTCTTCCCAAAAGTAAAGGTCCTAGCCTCTGACACAGGCTTGCTAGAATTAAGATATTGCATTCTGAGGGGTCTGTTCTGAAGTAGGTAACACTTGTTTGTCTGCATAAATTGCATTATATTTGTTTAACAAATAGTCACTTTACTTTTTAGCCTCCCCACTTTGTTGCAAAATATTCATAGGAATGTTACTTAGGACATGAAGCTAATAGGAACAGAAAAGCTGAGAGTGTAATACAGGAAAATAGGTGTTTTCTGTGCAATTATGAAAAATGAAATACAGAGGATAATCTCAATTTTGAAGACAGATGTGTGGTTTTCTTAACTCAAAATGTCTGCATTCTGCAGGTACCCTGAAACTGAAACAAAGATCAAGAACTCTGTCAAATAACAATCATGCAGACAAAGCAAACGGCTCCTTCTGCAGACACCCGAACTGTATTAAATGAAATTTTTTTTTTTTTTTTTTGAGACGGAGTCTTTGCTCTGTAGCCCGGGCTGGAGTGCAGTGGCCGGATCTCAGCTCACTGCAAGCTCCGCCTCCCGGGTTTGTGCCATTCTCCCGCCTCAGCCTCCCAAGTAGCTGGGACTACAAGCACCCGCCACCTCGCCCGGCTAGTTTTTTGTATTTTTAGTAGAGACGGGGTTTCACCGTGTTAGCCAGGATGGTCTCGATCTCCTGACCTCGTGATCCGCCCGTCTCGGCCTCCCAAAGTGCTGGGATTACAGGCTTGAGCCACCGTTTTTTTTTAAGACAGGGTCTCATTCTGTCACCCAGGCTAGAGTGCAATGGTACGATCATGGCTCACCACAGCCTTAACTTCCCGGTCTCATGCGATCCTCCAGCCTCAGCTTCCTTAGTAGCTGGGACTACAGGCATGCACCACCACACCCAGCTAATTTTTTATTTTTTGTAGAGATGGGGTCTCCCTATGTGGCCCAGGCTGGTCTCAAACTCCTAAGCTCAACAGCTCTCCTGCCTTGGCTTCCCAAAGTGCTAGAATTACAGGCATGAGCTACCACACTCAGCCAAAAGATTTTATAAAGAGGGAAAACATGGTTTGGAAAGCAAATTTCCCCACAAGAGAATCACTGAATTTTCTCTGCAGGGCAAGATAAAAGTCCCACAAATGCTCCTCAATAAAAGGCATTATTTTCTTAGTGCAAAATTAGTAATTGTATAACAAAAATTCGGTTCCATTTTACTACTGACATTTAATAAATTATGTGTCCCATTTAAACATGCATCTCGTGGGACTACTTAGAATATAAAGTGACATATGTAAAGCATGTTTAATTATTTAAGAGAAAACAACTAAATGACTCAGCAATTTCTTTTACGCCAAGTTCTACAAAATGTTCTATCATGCTGTGGAGTAAAATGACTTTTATAAAGAAAAACAGCAAACATGTTTCTCTCATAAAATTCAAATAATTTTAGAAATCAGAGAATGTTGCAAGTAAGTTTAAGTTTTCACTTGAGGGCCAGGTGCGGTGGCTTACAACTGTAATCCCAGCACTTTGGGAGGCCAAGGTGGGTGGATCACCTGAGGTCAGGAGTTCAAGACCAGCCTAGCCAACATGATGAAACCCCATCTTTACTAAATACAAAAATTACCCAGGCATGGTTGTGCATGCCTGTAGTCCCAACTACTCAAGAGGCTGAGGCAGGAGAATTGCTTGAACCCAGGAGGCAGAGGTCGCACCACGGCATTCCAGCCCGGGTGACAGAGGAAGACCCTGTCTCCAAAAAAAAAAAAAAAATTCACTTGAGAACCTTAGCTACCTCACATTTTGTTTCATGACACTAACCCGTGACTTCAGCATAATCAAGGACACAGGCACAGCCATATTTTAAGGTCTGTTCCGGCTGGTGGACCTGTTAGAGTCCATTGAAGACACAGTCTATTTCCACAGGACAACCCCGTTAAAGAAGACACAATACATGGAACTAAGTTTAAGGTATCATATCCATCAGGCTGGCCACGACTCTTCCAAGCACTGTCACCTTGGCCAGTTTCTGCCCTGGCTCTTCCAGATCACCCAACAGGGTCTCCCCACATCCTACATGACAACTGGAAAAGGGAGTTCAGGACATCTCACCCCAGAAATTCTGGTGCTCACAATTTAATCTGAAAAGCAACAGATCACACACACATGCAACGAAAGACACCTTGAAAGTCAGAAAGCAAATATTAAACATTCTTGCCAGCGGCCAGGCACAGTGGCTCATGCCTGTAATCCCAGTACTTTGGGAGGCAGAGGCAGGTGGATCACGAGGTCAAGAGATTGAGACCATGCTGGCCAACATGGTGAAACCCTGTCTCTACTAAAAATACAAAAATTAGCTGGGTATGGTGGTGGGCACCTGTAGTCCCAGCTGCTCCGGAAGCTGAGGCAGGAGAATCACTTGAACCCAGGAGGCAGTGGTTGCAGTGAGCTGAGATCGCACCACTGCACTCCAGCCTGGCAACAGAGCTAGACTCCACCTCAAAAAAAAAAAAAATTCTCACAAGCACAGAACCTTTGTGATGCAGCAGTTCTGTGTGCACTTCTATTACTATGATTTTCTCCACAGGTACACTGGGGTCCTCTGTCACTCTCGGCATGTGACTCACTGCTGTAATGTCACCGTTTGTTTTAGCAATCATGAAAGAAAAAACACTGCTTTGGCTCTACTCTATTTGTCTTACCCTGGATCGCCCATCCCCAAGGTTTATATGAGTTCCTAGGTCCCTTTCTTTTAAAAATATTAAATTTTGTTTCACTTATCAATTACCTGGAGCTTGGTTATGCCGCTCAAACTAATCCACACTGTTAGAAGTGGGGCTGGTAGTTGCCCAGAGAAGGCAGTGGCTGAGAGGGGCCATGATGGCAGATTCAGAGCCCAGAAATTATCGATTTGACGATGCTGGTAGTGACCTATTTTTTCCTTTTGAATGTTGGTTACTGAGTGTGTTTAGTCTGTGTAAATGTATCAAGCTGAATTCTTCTGTGTCAATAAAAAGTTGAATAAAAACATTTGGGGTTTATATAACTGGACTCGGTAAGTTTAGGAAACCAAGAAAATTCTATCTTGTTGACTAAAATAATGACGAAAGATAACACTTCCTGCTTATTCACAGGGTCACATCTCTTTTCTGACTTTATACAATTCAAAGCAAGAGGGCAGTTATCTCTGTGTAAACAAATCTGAATACCATCTAACCAGAGTAGAAGAAAAATAGGAGTAACTATCACCCAACTGCCCCAGGTCTCAGTGCTCCTGTGGAGCGGCAGGGAGCTGCTAAGAAGGAAAAAAGATGTAAGCTGGCACACCTATATAGCAGGTAGATATAAACGTTAATGAAAGACAACAAATCAGGCAGGCACAATGGTCCATGCCTGTAATCCCAGCCCTCTGGGAGGCCAAGGTGGGCGGATCACTTGAGGCCAGGAGTTTGAGACCAGCCTGGCCAATATGATAAAACCCAATCTCTACTAAAAATACAAAAATTAGCCAGGTGTGGTGGTGCACGCCTGTACTGAGCCAAGATCATGGCATTGAACTCCAGCCTGGGTGACAGAGCAAGACTCTCTCAGAAAACAAACAAACAAACAAACTACAAATCAGGGTGCTTCTGCTAATAGGAACCCCCTGGGCCAGTGGGGCTGGAGGGCAGGGCCTGAACAATCAGGAACCATGAGCGTCAGCTCTTCCTCTTCTCAGAAGCCCTGGGCAGTCCTGAGTGTGGGCAGCCCATTGCCTGCTGGAGGGTGTGTGGGGAGCACAGGCCACATAGGATGGGGAGAAAGAGAGAGAGGGTAGCTGTACAAAAGCAGCGTTGAGCTAATCTGCTCACTGTAGGAGGTGAAAGGCTGCTGTCTGAGTCCCTGTTCCCTGACTGACTGCTGGTGGAGGAATTGTTAAAAGGCAAACTGGTCTGAGAAAGTGTCCTAGATCCAAAAAGCACTGAGATTCAACGGGCTAGGTCCTCACAAACTCTTTCAGCAAATGTGTCCCTTAACTGTGAGATACTTCTCCACCATTCTCTCTCCCTCTCTCTCCAGTTATCTCCTTCTCTCCACTCTCTCTCCCTTCATCTATCTATCTCTGCCCTTTGCCAATTTAGTGGTTACCAGAGGCAAAGAGTTCTTTTAAAAAATGAAGGGATAAAGAAGAAAAAAGGTGGAAGGTCAGGTAGCGTGGAGCCATTTTCAGAATTTTTTGACTGGGGGCCCCAAATTTTAATTACTGTTTAAAATGAAATGTACTTAAGACCCTCACATAATCCACAATAACAACAACAACAGTCTCAAATTAAATAGTCATTTTCCTTAAAATGGGAGCTTCTTAGACGACTTTTACTTTGCTTTTTGTTTTTTTGTTTGTTTTTTTTTGAGATGAGTCTCATTTTATTGCTCAGAATGGAGTGCAGTGGCATGATCTTGGCTCACTGCAACCTCTGCCTGCTGGATTAAAGTGATTCTCCTGCCTCAGCCTCCAGGGTAGCTGGGATTACAGGCGTGCACCACCATACCTGGCTACTTTTTATATTTTTAGTAGAGACGGGGTTTCACCATGTTGGCCAGGCTGGTCTCGAACTTGTGACCTCAGGTGATCTGCCCACTTCAGCCTCCCAAAGTGCTGGGATTACAGCATGAGCCACCACGCCTAGCCGTCTACTTTTACTTTGAACATAGCACCCAACCATTCAGAGGTATGGAAATTTAAGTTCAATGACCCTAAACAGATAAATGCCTATCTTGTCTTAGCCCAACAGCTAATCCTACAGTCCAAGTACTGTACCAGTTTGACAAGGTCCAGGTTATCTCTAGAAAATGAGATTTTTTTTTTTTTTAAGGGAAGGGTAGACCCAAACTGAGTGAGTCCCCAAAAAACTAAAGTAATATTAAAAGTAATTTATAGGAGTCAAACTACAGAATCATAGAATAAAGAGCCACTCTACAAAAAGGTAGAGCCACTGAGCTGCCGAACTGGGTCCTCAGGCTGTAGCTGGCTCAAAACCCAAGTGATTCCCAAGATTGTAGACACTTACAAGCCATGTGTCAACAATAGCTGGCAAATTATTTCTTGCAATATTGGTTCATGCTTGCTATCTTGGGATCTTATGTTTGTCATCTGCAACATATGAACAAGTATAATCTTTCTCACAGAGGCAATCTGATAAACACTTTAAAAATGTAAGATACATTTTGAGGCAATTGGGGTCATTTGAACATGGATTGTACATTAAATGATATTACTGAGTAATGTTAATTTTCTGAGCTAAGATGATGGTATTGTGGCTATGTAGGAGACCATCCTTGTTCATATGAGATGCACACTTAAATTTTTGTGGATGAAGTATCACAACGTCTGCAACTTACTTTCAAATAGTTCATTCAAAACAAACATTCATACAAGCACATGCGCGTGCACACACACATATACTCACACACACACACAGAGTAACAGAAATTGAGAAGCGCTTGACTAACATACCAATTTCATAAAAGTACCCTTATTGTTGAGTGTCAGAGTACTTATTATAAACATGGATGTTAACTGAATATTTATATCCTAAATGCTGGGCATTCCCGCCTTCTTCCTGCACCTGGAAGCTAGCAACCAGACTTTAACATCCAGGAAACAGCGTGGAAGATACTTCTTTACAGAGAATATGACTAGCCCGTAAGAAAAGTCCTAAAGATACTGCCACTGGGGTGTCATCAACAACACAGCCCAGCCAGATCCCCCTAACTATAGGTGTGGGTAGATACCACCTATAGGTTGACCAACCCAATCCACACGCCACTACTCTTTTTTTCTTTTTTTTGAGACGGAGTCTCACTCTGTCACCCAGGCTGGAGTGCAGTGGTGCGAACTCAGCTCACTGCAAGCTCCGCCCACGGGTTCACACCATTCTCCTGCCTCAGCCTTCCGAGTAGCTGGGACTACAGGCACCCGCCAACATGCCTGGCTAATTTTTTGTATTTTTAGTAGAGACTGGGTTTCACTGTGTTAGCCAGGATGGTCTCGATCTCCTGATCTTGTGATCCGCCCTCCTCGGCCTCCCAAAGTGCTAGGATTATAGGCGTGAGCCACTGTGCCCAGCCGCCACTACTCTTGAGAGCAGCCAAACAAACAGCATGAGGCATCAGAGGAAGCCTCTAGTATAAAAAGCAGAGACGCCGGGCGCGGTGGCTCACGCCTGTAATCCCAGCACTTTGGGAGGCCGAGGCGGGCGGATCACGAGGTCAGGAGATCGAGACCATCCTGGCTAACACGGTGAAACCCCGTCTCTACTAAAAATGCAAAAAATTAGCCGGGCGAGGTGGCGGGCGCCTGTAGTCCCAGCTACTCGGGAGGCTGAGGCAGGAGAATGGCGTGAACCCAGGAGGCGGAGCTTGCAGTGAGCCGAGATCGCGCCACTGCACTCCAGCCTGGGCGACTAAGACTAAGCGAGACTCTGTCTCAAAAAAAAAAAAAAAAAAAAAAGGCAGAGACAAAAATGCAACAGAGACTATAAAGGGAGAAAACTTAGTTAAAAAATCAAAACTACCACTAATATACTCAGATAACATGCTGCAACCATGAAATAAGAACAGACTACTATACAAAGAGATAACGTAGAGGGGAAAGAAACTTTTGAAAATTAAAAATATGATAGCAGAAATTTTAAAAAACTCTAAGGGATCAGAACACAGTCTCTTCCACAAAAAGATGTGAAACAGAAAAGAGAGAAAATAAGAAAACTGAAGTGTCAGTCCAGAAAGTCCTACATCTTTTTCTCTTTTTCAGACAGTTTCACTCTTGTCGCCTAGGCTGGATTGCAACCGCGCAATCTCAGTTCACTGCAACCTCCATCTCCTGAGTTCAAGCAATTCTCTTGTCTCAGCCTCCCAAGTGGCTGGGATTACAGGCACGCACCACCATGCCCAGCTAATTTTGTATTTTTAGTAGAGACAGGGTTTCGGCATGTTGGTCAGGATGGTCTTGAACTCCTGATCCCAGGTGATCGGCCTGCCTAGGCCCACCAAAGCGCTGAGATTATAGGCATGAGCCACCACGCCTGGCCCAGGAAGTCCTACATCTGAATAATAAATTCCAGAAAAAGCAAACAGAAAAAAAGTCGGTAAGACACTACAATGATATTAAATATTCAATTAATATCCATGTTTACTGAAAGGCATGAGATTCCACATTGAAAGGGCCCTTCACGTGCCCAGCATGATTGATAAAATTAGACTCACACAAAGGACCATTGTCATTAAATTTCAGAACACTAGAAACAAAAAGAAACATCCGACAAACTTCCAGAGAGGAAAAAACAGGAATCAAAGTTTCAAATAATTTACTTCCCATGTACCCTTTCTCAAGAAACTATGGGAGGGAATGCTCTACCAAATCCATAGAAAATCAAGAAAGAGGACTTGAGACACAGGAACCACGAAAAAGCCAGCACAAGAAGGAGAAGCCATCTCCCCAGGAGGATGGTGAGGGGCATCCCAGGAGAGCTGTGCTCAGGGAAAGTGGTTGGGCAGGACATGTGAAGAGTCCTCCAAGGAGGTAAATCCATAGAATGCCTCATGTGCCTGAACATAAAAGGAGATTAAGACCACTGAGGATGAGTCTGGGGTTGAAATTTGAAATACTAATAATACAAAACTTAAAAAGTAAGGCAATTATTAATGCCAGGGAAAACAAAAAGTGGTGCAGGAAAGGAGAATTTATCATTAATTCAAGGCTCAACTATGAACAGGTTTATGTAATCATAGAGAAAACAGATCTAACCAAAGTTTTATATCTATATGGGAGAAATAATGGGAATAGAAAAGGTGAAACGCATTATGATAAGAGGCAAAAAGACAGAAACAAAATCTTCATCTTCCTTAGAAGTCATTAGATAATTCCTCAAGTTCATAAGTCAGAAAGCAGCAAGACAGTGTGGCATTGGGAAGTCTGGATGTAAATGCTAAAAGGATGCGTCAAAAGAGCTTAAAGTGAAAGCCACTGAGAGGGGAACAATGAAGAATAAGGGGACAGGAGATCACTGGATTTTTGTTACTTTTTTTGTAATAAATCTTTGACTACATATATTTATATGTAAATGTGTATATATAAAGAGACTACATATAAATATATGATTTTTATACATGTATAAGATATATAACTTTCATATAAATTATACATATAATTTTTGTATATACAACTTAAGAAAATATGTATGTATAACTAAGAAAGCAAAAATATTGTGAAATATTGCTTACCAAGTTATTATATATTTTAAAAATTCTTCTTTACTATCAAACTATAGGTAAATTATAGAAGTATTTCATTAGATATTACCCATTACATTTGAATAATATAAAATAATCTGCTTTCATATTAAATTATTAGTCTATTTAGGTGTACATGATAATTATCATAGCATATATAAGTACTGATTCCAAGTATTTTTGGCCAATTTCATTTCACAACATAATATAAAGTACTGGTGGTTATATAAAGTACTCACCAGCTCTAGTGGACTAAGACGTGTGCCAGAGATAGGCCTGGAATCAGATGACTCAAAACTGGATGCATGGAGGCTAGCATAAAAGATGGTGCAGAGTGTTAGTTTGTGAAGAATTATTTCTTTATTTATAGTATATATTAGTTAACTCTAGCTAAAAAGCAAGTAAAAGGATGCAATGCATAAACCTTAAGGAAAAACATTTTTTAATGTTATTGTACTTAAAACAGTTTATTAAGAAGTCTTTTGATTACATTTAGGAAGTTTGAAATATACTGAATAATGAAAAGAATAAGTGTATAGAGGAATTTTTTAAAAAGCTTTGTTCATATCACTTCAGAAGGCTGGTATGGGACAACCGCTAGTAACCATTTCATTCCAAAGTAACTTCCTGAACCAGTGTTTGGAATCACTTCTAGGAATCTTGAACAAAATTCAAATTTAAAAAGACAACTACCTTGAAAATCAATCAATGTAATCTATCACACCACAAGCTAAAGAAGATACAGAAAATACAAGCTAAAGAAGATACATATTAGCAGATATAGAAAAGGCAACTGGCAAAATCCAACACTCATAATAAAAATTCTTAGCAAACTAGGAATAGAAGAAAACTTCTAAGAATATCTACAAGAAACCTACAGCTAACATCATATTTACGGTAAGAAAGAGTTTTCCCACTAAGATGACAAAGAAAGCAAGGATGTCCCCTCTTACTACTGCTTTTCAGTATCATACAGAACATCCCAGCTAATGTGATAAGATAAGAAAAAGAAATTAAAAGCATACAGATTGGGAAGGAAGAAATAAAACTCTTTGTTTGCAGATAACAGGATTATCTATGTAGAAAATCCTAAAGAACTGACAAAACCTCCTGGAACTAATAAGTGATTATAGTACAGTTGCAAGATACAAGGTTGGAAACTGAAATGAAAACATATTATCATTTACATTAGCACTCCAAAAATTAAATACTTATAAATCTAACAAGATATGGATAAAATCTAGATGAGGAAAGCTACAAAACTCAGTGAAAGAGATCAAAAAACTAAGAAAATGGAGAGAGCTTCCATTTTCATGGCTAGGAAGACTCAATGTTGTCAATATGTCAGTTCTTCCCAACTTGATCTATAGATTCAATGCAATCTCAATCAAAATCCTGGCAAGTCATTTTGTAGATATTGACAAACTGATTCTAAAGTTTCTATGGAGAGACAAAAGACCCAGAATAGCCAACACAATGTTGAACAAGAAGAACAAATTTAAAGGACTGACACTCCCTGACTTTAAGACATATTATAAAGCTACAATAATAAAGACAGTATAGTACTGGTGAAAGAATAAACAAATAGATCAATGGAACAGAATAGAGGGCCCAGAAGTAGACTGACATAAATACAGTCAACTGATCTTTGACAAAGGAGCAAAGGCAATACCATGGAGAAAACATAGCTCTTTCAAAAAATGGTGCTGGGCTCTTTCACGGAGGTGGAGGCTCGATGCATTCAAGATCCACCTTCACTCATAACCCATTGCCATGGCCAAAGAAGACACTGCTGCTGGAGGTGCAGTGGATGTTAATACTGCTTTAAAAGAGGTGCTGAAGACCAGTCTCATCCAGGACAGCCTAGCACATGGAATTTGCAAAGCTGTCAAAGCCTCAGACAAGAGCCAAGCCCATCTTTGTTGCTTCCATCTAACTGTGATGAGCCTGTCTATGTCAACTTGATGGAGGCCCTTTGAGCTGAACACCAAATCAACCTAACTAAGGTTGATGACAAGAAACTAGGGTAATGGGTAGGTTTCTCTAAAACTGACAGGGAGGGAAACCCCATAAAATGGTTGGTTGTAGTTGTATCGTAGGACTACGGAAAAGAGTCTCAAGCCAAGGATGTTATCAAAGAGTACTTCAAATGCAAGAAATTGACAAGTAAAACCTTGGCTCATATTCCTAAAAAACAAACAAACAAAAACAAAAAAACAAAAAACAGTGCTAGGACAACTGGACATCAACCATCTACTTGCAAAACAAAAACAAAACACAAACCTAACACCCTTCACAAAAATTAACTCAAAATGGGTCATAGACCTAAATGTAAAACACAAAACTATAAAATCCCTAAAACATAACACAGGACAAAGTCTAGAAAACCTTGGGTATTCCGGTGACTTTTAACATACAACACCAAAAGCAAGATCCATGAAAGAAATTGGTAAGCTTGACTTCATTAAAATTAAAATGTTCTGCTCTGCAAAAGACACCATCAAGAGAAGAAGAAGAAAAGCCGCAGAGCAGGAGAAAACATTTGCAAAAGACATGTAAGATAATGAATTGTTATCCAAAACACACAAATAATTCTTAAAATTCAACAAGAACACAAACAACCCATTTAAAAAATGGGCCACAGACCTTAACAGACACCTGACCAAAGAATACACACATATGTAAAACAAATATATAAAAAGATGCTCCACATCGTATGTCCAGGGAAAGTAAATTAGAACAATGAGATACCACTACACACGCATTAGAATGGCCAAAATCTAGAACACTGACAATGCCAGTGCTGGCAAGGATGTGAGGAACAGGAACTCTCATTCATTGCTGGTGAGAATGCAAAATGCTACAGCCCGTTTGGAAGACAGCTTGGCAGTTTCTTACAAAGCTAAACACAATCTTCCCATACGATCCAGCAATCATGCTCCTTGGAATTTACCCAAAGGAGTTGAAAACTTTGACAGGTGTGGTGGCTCATGCCTGTAATCCCAGCACTTTGGGAGGCCAAGGCGGGTGGATCACGAGGTCAGGAGATTGAGACCATCCAGGCTAACATGGTGAAACCCCGTCTCTACTAAAAATACAAAAAAAAAATTAGCTTGGTATGGTGGCGAGCACCTATAGTCCCAGGTACTCGGGAGACTGAGGCAGGAGAACAGCATGAACCCGGGATGCAGAGCTTGCAGTGAGCCGAGATCGCACCACTGCACTCCAGCCTGGGCAACAGAGCAAGACTCCGTCTCAAAAAAGAAAAAAAAAGAAAACTTATGTCCACACAGAAACGTATACATGGATGTTTATAGCAGCTTTATTTGTAATTGCCAAAACTTGGAAGCAAATGAGATGTCCTTCAGTAGATGAATGGATAAACTGTGGTATAACCAGACAATGGAATATCATTCAGCACTAAAAAGAAATGAGCTATTCAAGCCATGATAAATCGTGGAGGAAACTTATTACTAAGTCAAAGAAGCCAATTTGAAAAGGTGACATACTATATATTCCAACTACATGACATTCTGGCAAAGGCAAAACTGTGGAGACAGTAAAAAGATCAGTGATTGCTACTGGGTGGGGGAAGGAAGTGAAAAATAAGCAGAGCAAAGAATCTGTAGGACAGTGAAACTACTCTGTATAATATTATAATAGTGGTTACATGTCATCAGAAATTTGTCCAAACACATAAAATGTACAACACCAAGAGTGAACCCTAATGTGAACTACAGCCTTTGAGTGATAATGGTGTGTCAAAGTATGTTCGTCGATTGTAACCAATGTACCACTCTGGTGGGGGATGGTGATAATGAGATGCTGTGGATGTGTTGTAGTAGGGGGTACATGGGAAATCTCTGTACCTTCCACTCAATTTTGCTGTGAACTTAACACTGTTCTAAAAAATAAGTCTATTTTTAAAAATTATCCATAAGAATTAAGGGAAAGTATAACCTGGTGCTTAAATATCTGAGTGAACATGAATGCGAAATACCATATACCTGAAGGAGGAAGGAGGTCTATTTTCTGACGTTCTTGAGGATGCAGGTCCGAATAGTTTTCTCTGGGCTTCCTGTGGTGTAAATGGTCTTTGGGTTCTAACTGTTCTTAACGCATTTCGTGCTTCACTTATGATTTCTGCACTGGTCTTCCGCTTGGACACTGAAGATCGATAAAATGGATCCAGTTTTCCTAACATTTTATCATCTGGAGACAGCATCCTTCCTTTGAAAGTAAAATATTCTTCAGATAGACACCATGCCCTGCAAATACATGGTACAAAACCCATTAATTATTTGTATCCAGGACTTTATACAAATGAATGCTTAAGCCTATCCATATATTAAACCATTCCTCTATATTAAGCTTTAAATATCTGAATGAATTTTTAATTAAAAATCCACCAAGCAGTTAGAAGGTTAGGATCTGAGAACAACTCTCAAAAATGTAGAGAGGAAAATTTCCTCAAAAATATACAACTGAGGAAAAAGATGTGCAGGGAAGAAACCCAGGATGAAAGCTAAAGCCAGAGAGAAAGACTAATCATGAAAGAAGACAGAATAGGAAGAGCGCATCATCTCATGGTCTTCAGCCTGCAAAAAACACGGAGGGTTCCGTTAAAATGTTTACAGTTTCCTTTTCTTCCCCACTGCCCTCCACACTATGTGATACTGTAAGGTTAAATTTTAGACAGAAATGTTGTATTTCTAAAGGACACTTGATTTTGCAACAAACCTCAGAGAATGGTTCAGCCCCACATTTGTCCATGATACAACTGAATGAATTGATCCAACTCACCTATAATTTGAGGTAGTGACCTAAGTAAATAAATACCAAATATCAATACCAACTGATCCTTTCCCAACACCCCTTTCTAAAAGAGTTAAAGTCATTACAAGGGCCATGAGAACGCAGATCCTTCTCAAACGTTGGTGTGTTCCATGGAGACAAATCTAAACTTTAAAATAGGACAGATTTTTAAAACGTAATTCTAATGAGTACATGGCATTAGGTGTTTCTTAAAAAAAAAAAAAACTCAAACCCCATAAAATGCCATATCTCTAGAGAGACAGAGGTCTACATGGATTTTCCACCTATTTCAGCTGTCCAATTTTAGAATAACTTCTGCAAAACAGAAAACTGCTTTGTGACCTATTCCCCAGGAAACTAAAAAGATTCCATTTCTATAAGTAGAATTAACAGGTGATTCCTTAGACAAAAAAGATTTACTATATTATGATTCTAAACATTGTTACATAACAATAGACAACACGAACATTTGTTTAGCTCTACACAGGCCCCAACCAAAGAGTTTCTGATGAAAACTATAAACGATATGTCATACTTTTCATATGGAAATGCCAGGTGTTGAGTTAAAATAGTAAAAAAATTACTTGATAAGCAATGCTATTTTAGGAATTTTTGATACAGGATTTTGAATTTAAGCACAGTCCCTACAATTATGTTCATTAATATAACTATCAAAAACAATGAGGGGCCTAGTACATTTTATTTCTAATAATTTTGAAATGATTGGCTTTCACTTTAAAATATTCAATGATAATTATTTAAAATATATACACAATTTTTTATATCTACATATATGCATATTATTTTTGGATGCATAATACAAATTCAGTCCCATAACATCTAACTTAAGCGGCCATGACAGGTTTGTTGGTCTGTTTCTAAAAGACCTACTGCAGTAAGAAATTGTGCCACTAAGTGAGAAGAGGTTTCTGCACAATAAACAGGCTTCTTCCAGAGCCTAAATCAGGTTTGCCACCCCTTTGGCCTCACATGGCACTAATTAGTCTAACAATGTCCAAAAGTAATCTGGCAAATCTAATAAAGATTACAGAAAGTTCTGTGGGGAGTAAAAACGGACTCTCACTCCTGACCTAAGATTCTCTCTGGCTCTCTTTGAGTTTGTATTAAAAACTAGACTCTTTCAGAGAGTGATGAAGCAGGAACACTCACTCAGGTCAAATTCTTTCTGTGAATTACCTGGGGGCATACAGGAATTTAGACTGACCAAATACTATACTGACAGAAACAATGTAGTTACAGGGCTAAAAATATTTTTGTCTATAATTTTTACCAAAAATTCTAACACAACTTTCTCTATCCTCCTTCTTCTCTTTTTCCACCAAATCTCACTTTAACAATTATATTGTGAGAAACTTGTACAATAATGTAAAATCTGCACAATATGTTACGATCATATGTTAATATTCACTAAATCAATCATGGAAATATTTAATAATACATGTGAACTGACTTAGAAGAATTAGAAGTGGGGCTTTGGGCGGAGAACTTTTAAATTGATATTTGTTAAACTACAAATTATTATAGATGGGTTTTGCCAACTTGAAAAATTAATCACTCAGGACCTGAAAGCTTATCTACTTAAAGTATACCTGAACCATAACACAATAATCCTACAGAAATTCTAACTTTACAAAATTTTCCTGCCAAGTCGAGCAAATCCATTCAGCCAGTAGTACTGATTAACTGTTTCCTAAAAGGAACACAAAACCATCTTCACTCTCAAGCAAGAACCGCTAATATGAGATAAACATTTACTAACACCAAGCACTGTGCTAAGTCCTCTTGACTGCATTATCTCAATTAACCCCACAACAATTTTGCAAGGTGGACAGAGTCTTTTTAAAAAAATAACTAGAGACGAGGTCTCACTATGTTGTCCAGGCTGGTCTCAAACTTCTGGGCTCAAGCTATTCTCCTTGGCTTCCCGAAGTGCTGGGATTACAGGTGTGAGCCACCATGTAATCTATGGTCTGGACAGGGTCTTAAGCAATAGGAAAAAAGCTATGATACATTGCCCACAGATAATATTCAAACTCCTACCCACTAGATGGGGTGGTAGGAGGTGGGGCACTTAGAGGCATTGGGGCTGCAACTATTAACCCACTCACATAGAGACCCCAATATTTTCCCAACAGGAACAGCCTTCTTGGTATGTACCAGCTGAGTATTTACCCTGCTTATACTCAAATGATTTAAATACAAGGTAGAAACTGAAGGCAGCAATAAAAAAAAAAAAAAAGACAGAGACAAATTATTTATGTGATCACAAAGGAAGAAGAGATTTCTGATTGGGGGAAGACATCAGGTAGACTTCCGGGAAGAGGTGTTGCTTGAGCTAGGTTGTGAAAAAAGGGCTGAATTTGAGCAAGTGGCAGTGGCTGGCACTGGAGCTGGAGTAGGGAAGGAAGTTCCAACAAAGTCAGCAAGTGAGCCAATGCAAAGCATCAAGACACACAGGGTGTGTGTGGACAAGGGGAACTCTGAAAATGGTGATTGGGGCTGAACCAACTAAATTAAATGGCGAGAATTTAAAAGTTGATGAGCAGATCAAATAACAACATTTTGAGGGATGATGTGATCTGGCAGAGATGGGCAGGAAGGAAAGGAGGGCAAAGATCAGAAGTAGTGAAATCGGACAGTTTTTATGTAATCACCCAGCTAACTCTCAAAGGTCATTTCCTCAAGGAAGCTTTCCTGAACATGCCTCTCCCACCCTGCTAGCCTGAGTTAAGGGTCCCTCCTCCAGACTCCACAAAGGCCCCCAGCTGGTCTCTGCCACTCCACCCTCCCACTGTGTTAGAATTGCCTGTGCATGTGGTATCGGCCCGAGACTCTCCGCCCCAACCCTCCACGTGAGGCACAGCTGAAGGTCAACACTTACATAATCACTAGACTCCATTTTTAAATATAGACTTGAGCTAAGACATTTTCAGATGAAGGCTGCATAGTTTCTCTAACTGGAGATATTTGTTACAGTGAATTATGAAATCTGGACCTTATTTCAAATCTGTCTTGATGTTATGTGGTCAGATGAGTTCAGATTTAGCCTCCTTTCCCTGACTTGCCTTTATTTCAAGTTGCCTGGCACAGAGTAGGACTCAATGTTGTGATGAATGAGTGAAGTATGGAAAGCCTGAGATACAGGAGTCAAGGTGAAGCACAGGTTAGAGGAGAGACGAGAACAAGTGAGGTGCACTGAGAACAGAATTAAAAACTGAGAACAGAATTAACAGGATTTGGCATCCATGATTCCAGGAAGAGGCCAGAAACAACACTGGGTATGCAAACCTAGGGGAGCCAGAGGGCAAGGAGCCTTTTAAAAGAAACAGGAGAAGCAGACTTCAAGAGGAAAGAAGAAAGAGGTTGAGTTCTGTCTTGCATCACACTATCCTGAGTCTGTCGTATCCACAGGACCTCTAGAGGGTGACCACCACCAGCAGTAGGAAATTTGAAAGTGAAGAACTTTTTTTTCAACAAGATATTTCTTATTGGTCTGGGGGAAGGTTCAGAGTCATAATTTATAGACGTTTATAACTAATTATAAAGACCTGTCTTTACTGTTGTTGCTAATAGCCACTGGAACCAGAGCCTTCTTGCTAAATGCAACACTGCGCTACCAGGATGTCTGCAACAGGGGAAAAGCAGGCCAGTTTCATAGCCTTCCCTGCAAATCAAATACTCAGGACCCTTCCGTAACTCTGAATCATTTTTGTATTAATATGAGCATCCAAAGAGGCAGTGGTTAAGTGCTTAGATGCTGGAGTAAGGGTTTAAATGCTGACAATTCACAGCCATGTGACCTTGGGCAATGCCTCTAATATCTCTAAGCATCAGTTTCCTCATCTGTAAAAGGTGCATGCTAATAATTGCCTCATAGGATTGTTTGAAGAATTAAATGATATAATACATATAAAGTGCATTAGCACAGTGTTTTAATATGGCCCTTAAAATGTTAACGTTAACAGATGTTAACAATTATTGCCCAAGTGCTACATGATAAAAGGATACAGCAAACTCATTTCCACGAACGAAAAACTGCATTTTAAAAAAGAAACTGCAAAAGAGAGAATGACGTTTGTTCAGTGTTTCTATACATAAAGTTTATTATTATTATTATGCTTTAAGTTCTACGGTACATGGGCACAACGTACAGGTTTGATACATAGGTATACATGTGCCATGTTGGTTTGCTGCACCCATCAACTCATTTACATTAGATATTTCTCCTTTTAAACTGCGGGTGGTGGTGCTTGCCTTTATGAAAACAGATAATTTTTATTAAGCATTTTATTGAATATCAGCGATGCCAAATTAACATCAACAACTAACCAGAATCCCATAGATTAAGAAACCAGGATAAAAATAATAAATGGTGCTTGCTTTTCAACCAAGTTAAAGTATAATAATTATAAATCAGGGTGGGACGTAAGATCTGTTGTGTTACTTGTGGGAATGGATCACAAAAGGCATTATGTATACACTCCATGATTTTAACGTATGTTAAATATTGTTACACATACATTTTTATTTATTGAGGCCCTGTTGCCTGAAAGTGCCCAGATATAAACTGTATGACTCTGGCCTGGTCACCGCCTGCCTAGACAAAGCCCCTTAGTCTACCACTCTCATTCAACAAATATTACTGGGCTTCTATTAACCACCACGCACTTGGCTAAGTGCGACAGTACATAAATAAAGACAACCGCCCCGGACCCCTGACAACATGCACAGGGACCCCTGACAACATGCAACATCGCCTCTCTACCCTATCCGAGGACACACAGGCAGACGACGGCAGGAGGGGTCCCCGGTGAGCCGCAGGGGAGACCTCACCTCCCGCGCAGACAGCGGGTCCCCTACCCACGGCAGTGCCCGCTCTTCCACGGTCCCGGCCAGGGCAGAGCGCAGCAGCATCCTCACCCCGCCCGGCCACCCTCCCACTTCGCCCTGCCGCCAGCGTCTCCATGGTAACCGTACACAAACTACCTCCCGCCGCCCGGCCGCCAGATTGCGGGGCCAGGCCGCTGCAGGGCGGGCGGAGCCGGCCGGGGAATGAGCTTGGCGAGGGCGCAGGGAAGGAGGCTTCCGGCCTGACCCAAAGCACCTGTAATGAGCGCTTGAGATAGCAGCGGCTGCGAGGTTCAGCTCATCCTCCGGCTCTCCCCAGGCAGTGGCCAAGGAAGCGGCGCTGGAGCTAGCGGGGTAGCCCCAGGTCGCCGCTCGGCCACTGGGCCTGCGCGGGTCCCGCCAACGCATGCGTAGAAGCTCCGAGGCGTGGCGACGGCCGGAGCGGGTGGGAGGAGCCTGGAGAGGGCTGGAGGCCGGGAGGTCAGAGCAGAGCCGGCATCATGGGCAGGTGTCCGCTTTTAAATTAGCGATTTGCCGAGCCACATCTGTTGCTCCCCTAGCGGATCCCAGCGCATCTGTTAAATAACAACAGGCAGGCCAGAAGCTTAATGCTTGCGGGTAAGAAGGATTTACTGGCTCAGGTTAGGGGTCTGTATAACCTCTGAGTTATACAGAGGTTGTATAACTGAGCCTCTGTTTCCTCCGATGTCAAGTGGCAGGAAATATTAATAATAGTACCTATGGAGGTCTTGGGCTGTTATGAAGGTTGCATGAGAAAATAGATGTAAAGAGCTATGCGCGTGACAATCAACGAATATTAAACTGTTGGCTGTTATTAAGCCCCTGCATTTGTAGAGCACTTCAGAGTTCGCAGAGTATGCACGTAATCGTACCTTCTGAATCTGAGGAGGCAGCCTGGCGTCCCCATCCACAGGAGAGAAACGGGGGGCCTGAGGTGTAGTGATCAGGAGAAGGAGATTCCAGTCTAGGTCCCCCGTGGCCAATCGTTTTTTGTTCGTGATCACAGTTGAACGGCAAAAAGCACTCCATTTCTGTGTTTCTAGTTTAAATTCCCTTCTCTCCTATTAGACCATTTAGCAACACTTTACGGTGTTAAATACAAGTGAGATCATAAGCACTCTCCATTCAGGTTTGCACCACGTTTTATAAATGTGGGGATTTTCCAGCTGAAGTGCTATTTGTCATCAACATTGGAAAAATGCCACTTCCTTTGGTGCTAAGCATCTTGTAAAGAATAACTAAATTGAAAATATTTTTGAGCACATACCATGTGTAAGGCATCGTTCCAGGTGGGAAATGATGCTAACCTGAACTAAAGGAATGTAAATATTCTTCAAAATACTCAGGAGGATTTCAAACATAACAGAAAATAAGTACCTATTCATTGATTGGATAATTTTAGGACCCGAAACAAAATATTTTGTGTTCTTCAGGATTAAAGTATTTTCCAGTGACTCAACATGACATATCAACAATTCCCATTTACTGGTCAGTGGACTCCATTGTGAAATGGACCGTTGCCCATTTTAAATAAAACTATGTGTTTTGAATTCACAACTTGTGAGACGTCATACAATGCCACTTTATTTTGGTCTCTCGCTATCATTTTAAAATTTATTCAGTGCTAGTTATCTTCTCCTGTCCCTGGATGGGAAGAAATTTGGGGGTAAAGCCCTGGATTTTTCTGCTCATTCTTAGATAACTGACAGTCCTGTCATAACTAAATCTCAACCACAGCTTCATTTCAAAACTATAATGTTGGGTGCAAGATTTAAACAAATGCATCAGACTTCACAGAAAGTAAGTCTTCCTCCCTCCATTCCAGCCCCCAGTTTAAGCTCTCTAGCTGGCCTTCCCTGAAGGGGTGCACTAGGCTTAGGCTTGCCCCCCACCCCCACCCGCCCCCCTATTCACTAGAGGTTGTTTAAGACCCAGCTTGGATCAAACCGGCAGTGAGGAGAAGGAGGTGAAGGAAGGAGATGGAGCATTTCTTCCTGTAGTTGAGCAGCTTCAAGCTTGCTGTGCTGGCCTGTGGTTAAAGCAGCTCATGTAGGTCTTTCCTGATCCTTTGGAGTCTCCCACTGATGGGCACCTCCCTCCTGGGGGCTCCTGAAAATCCTAAAAACACAGGGTTTATTCCAGCTTTCAGTGCCCCTTTAGAGAGGTCCCAAGGGAAAACCCACACATCTGTTACCCTAGTGATTCTGAGAGCTCAGGCCTGTCTGGGTGCAGCCCCTTCCAGGCTGCCATAGGCGGGAGCTTTAGCTTACCCAAGAGTGAGTCAGGCTCCAGTTCTCCAGGCCACGTAACTACAGTCTCTGGCAGTCCCAGGCCCCTGGGGAAGCCCCTCTTGCTGGCTTGAGATGAAGGGCATAGCTCCCCACACTCCTTTCTCCAAGGAAGTTTCCCCACACATCTTCCCTTTCCACTCTCTGACCCCTTATTTTTAGCTGCAGCCTGGGTGAGGGGTTGAGGGGGTCTTAGGTTTCTTTGTCACCTGCCCTACGGAGACTCTGCCTCACCTCACTTGGAACTGATGATTACATAATTACCATCTCAGTGGAAACATCAGCCTAAAAACCTCTGGTGCAGCCAATTACTAGCTGTGGTCTTATACCTTAGGATCTTGGTCTAAAATAGACCGTAAGCAAGCTACTGGAACCTGATGCTACCCAACTCAGCTGGCCAGGAAATATCTGCTGGGCAAATTAGAACCATTGAAAAGAATGACATGGGTAGAATTAGAGGAAGCAGTTATTTAAAGCAATGAAGCTCCCCAACTTACCTCACTGCAGGACACTATATGAGAAAATACTTCGGCTGTCACAGCAGTGGCGTATTATATGGACCTGGCTGTTTCTCCACTGTTACTTGATGGCTGTTTTACAGAATTTTACATCGGTTTTGTAAGTGGCATTGCTTTAGAAACAAAACTGCTGACGTGTTTCATATACTTTAGAGAGATTAAAGAGGAAGACAAAGTATTATAAGTATCTGACATTTATAAAGCACTTTATAGTTTCCAAATTGCTTTTATTTGGGACACTTCATTTCTTTTGTCTAATTTGGAGTTTATAAGAAGCCTGGAAAGTAGGTATCTCAATTTGAGATGGGAGGAAACTGAGGTTCAGGGAGGTGAACTGGTCGGCCCACAGGCACACAGCTAGTAAAAGGACCTGAGATCTGGGGTTCTTGATGCCCAAGTTCAGTACACCATGCTGCTATTATACACGCATTTTGTCTCCAGCATGGAAAGGTACTTTGGAGGTTACTGAAGCTGTCAAGCTATGCTCTTTATTTCCTCCTCTCACTTATCCCAGAGTATTTGCTACGTGGGGCTATAGGGATCAAGAGGAACTTAAGAATCTTTACATTCACTTGAAAATGCCTTCTGAATTTCTGGATTTTGAATTAAAGCAAGAATTATATAGGCAGGAGATTGGGTAATGATATGGTTTTATGCAGTCTCAGATGCAAAAATTGCAACAGAATGATGAACTCATAGATGCTTTTCATCCAGACTCTACTAGTAGATTTTACAGTTTATATCATAGTTTCTATCATATATACCTCTTATTTGATATCTATAGCTCATCCTAATTTATCTGTTAGATATATTTTTGAAAAGATACATGTTAAATAAATACTTCTTTAATGTTCACAATTCCCCCCACTGCCCTCTCCCCCCACCCCCCTCCCCCCTCCCCCGATTTTTATGACTACAACTGAGCTGTGACTCACAGGGGGAAAAAATACTTCTGGCATGGAATGAAAATTGCCAATTTAGAATTCTAATATACACTTCAAGACACTTTCTGCTTTTGTCGGTATAGAATCTTGGTGCTTTAATTATATGTATCACACAATATAGTGTGAGGAGTTCATCAAATTGACAACCTATGCAATCTTTGTATACAAATTTAAAGGCACAAATACATTAAAATGCAACTTGCTGGAAATTTATAATTCAATGAAAATTAACTAACTTCATGGAACTGGATAGACATGAGACTGTGGAATTGTCCTAAAACTTATCAGCTAAAATGTCTATGTAAATCCTGTCTTTATTGGGGCTCAGCTATGACCTGTACAACTAAGTATTACTTTACCTTTAAGTACACTATCCCGTATCACCCCTGCCACCCCAGGCCACGTGCTCCACCAAGCTGCCAAGCTGTTGACAGGAATGCTAATTAATAAGGGTCCATTTAATTACCAGTAGATTACAGAGTCTCTAAGGACCCTGCATTTCACTGGAAGGGAGGAGGTTCTCGTTTTCAGGGAGTGTGTCAGTGTCAGTAGGATTGTAACTATGAATTACTTCATCCTGAACAACTCTTGGATGTTAAAACAGACCAACTAAGACAATGAGAAACCCAATATTCTTTGTACAACTCACTTATGAGACATTACTTAGTGAGCATGCCTGTATCTTTTGGAAGTTTTTGCCTGCAAATAACAGAATATTCCACCAAAAGTAGCTTACACGCCAAGGACATTTATTGTTTTGTTTAACAGTCACTGGAACTGGGCTGCTTCAGGATTGGCCCTACACCTCAGGGACCAAGGAGGATCAGTCAAGTCTCCCCACATGGTCACAAGACAGTGGTGGCCACACTGAGCTGGGAAAGGGGAAGGGCCCTCTCTATGTATATCTCTACACTGAGAAGGAAAACATTTCCCAGAAGCCTCTTGGTCACCTTGTCCTTACATCTCATTGGCCAGGCTGTGTCACATGGCCACACACCAGGCCCTGGCAGAGATGGATGGGGCTACCATTACTGTGGTTGATTTCAATCCATCAAGGTTCATCCTTTGGGTTTGGCGGGGAGAAGCCCACTTTGCATACTTTGCTGCCACAACCTGAAGCAAACTGGAGCTCTGTTCAGCAGGAAGGAGGGGCAGTGGCTGTTGGATAGATCTGAAAGACCGCCACAGTGGCCTGGTGACAGGTCTCCCCAGTCCAAATGGGCAACTGTCACAATCTCTCGATTCTCTAATAGAGAGTTGTCCTGAGAATCAAGAGATTGTGGCAGTTGCTTGTCCCACCTGGAGACAGCTGGAGGTGTAACACAAGGCAGGGTGCTCTATCTTGGTGCTAACTCTCAGGTGAGGCCTGGTCCCTGGTCTCACTGCGGCTCCATCCTGGCTGCACAGTGGAGTCACCTGGAGAGCTTCAGCACCATCTCCGCCCAGTACCACTCAGATGAACTGATTCAGTGCCTGGGGTAGGTGGGAGTATGGGAGTGGAGCCAGCTGTTTAGAGCTGCGGAGGTGACTGTGGTGTGCACAGCCAGCCTGGAGAACCTCAGCTCTGGTGAAGCCAGAGCTCCCCTGCCTGAGAACCTCAGCCACAACCGAGCAGGAGGCAGAGCTGCCTGAAGAATCCCTGGCCTTCAGAACAGAAGGGATGGAGAAGAGCCTAATTGATGCCTGACCCAGAGATGAAAAACCCCATGTCACAGACTCATGGTGCTTTCCAAGATGTGTACCACCTCATGTCCACCCCACCAACCCCCGCCGTCACCAGGCCATCTTGGGCACTTTTTGAATCTAGTCTCCAACTGGCCCCTCTGACCCCACTCCACTCCCTTCCTGCTCCAAGAGTGTTGTTCACGCTACACTCAGCAACCAAAGTGAGTGTCATCAACCACAGTTCTGGACATGCCCTCCCAACCCCTCTGCCCAGGAGCTCTCAATGTCTGCCCACTGACCACCAAGTCAAGTCTCAGATCCTCCGTGATCTGCATGACAGCCTGTAGTTCTGTTATTCTAAGAACTAGGACTTATTTGGGGGTTAGATGTCATAGGCTCTGTGCTAAGTGCTTTGCTCACTTTAAATCAGTTCCCTTCCAACCCTAAAGTACGACTATTATCCTCATTCTACATGAATAGAAATTGAGGTTTTGTTTCTTCGCTTACCCAGGTCATACAGGTGGTAAAAGTGGTGGATCTAGGATTCAAGCCCAGCTTGTTGGGTGTATGTGTATTAGGGTTCCCTAGAGGGACAGAACTAATAGAATATATATATAAAGGTGAGTTTATTAAGTGTTAACTCACATGATCACAAGGTCCCACAATAGGCCGTCTGCAGGCTGAGGAGCAAGGACAGTCAGTCCGAGTTCCAAAACTGAAGAACTTGGGAGTCCGATGTTCAAGGGCAGGAAGCATCCAACACGGGAGAAAGATGTAGGCTGGGAGACTAGGCCAGTTTCTCCTTTTCACGTTTTTCTGCCTGTTTATATTCTAGCCATGCTGGCAGCCGATTAGATTGTGCCCACCCAGATTAATGGTGGGTCTGCCTGTCCCAGCCCACTGACTCAAACATTAATCTCCTTTGGCAACATCCTGGCAGACACACCCAGGATCAATACTTGGCATCCTTCAATCCAGTCAAGTTGATGCTCAGTATTACTCATCACATTGGACTTAGGAGGCCATGTTACTATAGACACTGCACGCTCAGCCAAACCAGACTGCTGCCATTCCCTGATCACCCGCTGTATCTCACCACCTCTGTGCCTTGGCTTTGAATGGTCCCTGCCATGGGATACTCAGCAAACATGTCTACTCAGCACTGGGCACCCATCAGAAAGGACTGCAAAGAGGAATTCACCTTGAAGTAGTCCACGGGAGAGAGAAAGATCAATTGGTCAAGTTCATGGTGGATCCAGTCAGCACTCACCTTTTATGGCTTTATGTAGCAATGCCCCATGGCCCAGGAGGAGGAGCTGAAATTGTGTTTATGGGGATGACCAGGGCTGGGGATGGCCAGAGAACAAAGTCTGAAGGGGCAGGCGACAGGCACAGGCTGGATGGGGAAGTAAAGAGGGAAGGAGGAATGGTCTGCAGGGTTAGGGAGAGGCTGGAGGACTGAGGTCACTGACGGGAACAGAGCAGATGAGGCAGTTTGAGGAAGGAAAGTCAGGAGATCTTATTAATTCAAATGCTGCCTCTCACTAAAGTGCTTTGCTCACTTTAAATCAGTTCCTCTTCCAACCCTAAAGTACTACTATTACCCTCATTCTACATGCATAGAAATTGAGGTTTTGTTTCTTCACTTACCCAGGTCATACAGGCAACACCCTCAGCTGTTTGCCTGTGGTCACATCACTTAATAACTGCAGATGGCTTTTCTTTGAGATGTGGAAGTTGAACCCAATGACCCTTAAGATACTGCTTAGCTATGGGATTCCATGGGAGGAGGTTGTAGTCAGGGGGCTGAGAGTTAGAGATTTTGGAGGTGGCTCAGACGGGAGAGCCAGATGATGAGGTCTAAGAAGTGGCCTGGCTGGTTACTGTCCTGGAGAAAGTCGGGGAGGTCAGAGGTCCCAAGAGGCCAGATGAGGCACTGACAGAGAGGGAGGGGACAGAAGGAGAGAAAGCCTGAACTGTCAGTAGTTGGTATCTCAAGCCCCTTGTGCTGTGCTAATGACACCTGTGTACAGAATGACCTGTATGCGCCACCCCACAGAGAAGGCAGTGACCCCCAGGGATTGCGGCTCCGGGAGAGACATGCCCCCTGGTTCTCTTGGGTGATGACAGCAGTGAGTTTCCCTTAGAAGGAACCCCCTAGGCAGTCTGGGGACCCACGGGCTAAAAGGAGATCCCCCAGGACACTTATTTTTTTCTCTCCTTAGTGCTCTCAAATTCAGTTAAAAAACAACAACAACAACAAAATAACAACGATGTACTTATGTGCTATTAAGTTACTAGCCCAAGAATATATTATTTTGGCAATATGACAAGAAGGACAATTTAAATAGAGAAAAGGAAAGTTTGATTTAACTGTGATCATTCAAAGAAATGTGGAGTCCAGCTTCAGGTTTAAATATTCAAGGAATCCTAGCAGGCTCCAAATCTAGCTGAATGTATCCAGGCTTCTAATAGCAAGATCTTTAAAATCTAAAGATGTTAAGCACATATCTTCATTGACGTGAGAATAGTCATACAAGTCTTTATGTTATTAGATAGAAGATATTACATAAATAGGATCTACAAAATTATCTACCAAGAATGCAGAAGTAGGCCGGGCGCGGTGGCTCATGCCTGTAATCCCAGCACTTTGGGAGGCCGAGGAGGGTGGATCATGAGGTCAGGAGATCGAGACCAACCTGGCTAACACGGTGAAACCCTGTCCCTAATAAAAATACAAAAAATTAGCTGGGCGTGATGGCGGGTGCCTGTAGTCCCAGCTACTTGGGAGGCTGAGGCAGGAGAATGGCGTGAACCTGGGAGGCGGAGCTTGCAGTGAGCCAAGATTGCGCCGCTGCACTCCAGCCTGGGCAACAGAGCCAGACTCTGTCTCAAAACCAAACCAACCAAACAAAAGAATGCAGAAGTAATAGCCACAAACAAAATGTCATGATAATCATTGTGTACTTGGAAGGCACTTTTCCTCATCAGAGCACAAAATGCTTCATGTTTCGTACAACTAAACACACACACACCCGTATACACACACAACACATATCAAACAAGGGAAATTTGAATATGGTGATGGATTCTGTCAATCAATATCCTGACTATGATATTGCACTGTAATTTGGCAAGATGTTACCACTGGAGAAACTGCGCAAATGGTACATAGGACATCTTAGAATTTCGCTATATTATTTCTTACAACTGCACATGCCTCTGCAATTATCTCAAAATAAAAAGTTTAAAATAAACCTCTTCACTCTCTTGCTTACTATTTCATCTCTGTAAGGCTTATAGGTGAAAAGTTAAAATGCAGAGGAAATACCATTCTGGAAATAAATAGAATGATTATTCCATAATGCAGTGTGGATAAAACAATTTCCCTCTGAAACTTGAAAACCAATAGCTTGGCTTAACTGCCCAGGAAAAGTGAATTTCAGCGCTGAAAGTCATTCAGTGAAATTATTCTTTCTGGTTTTTTTGTTTGTGTTTTTCGTTCACACCCAGAGAGTGTTAAAATGAAGGGTGGTGTGTCAATCACCATTCTTATTAGGATATGGAAAGCAACAAATGTTTCTGTTTTCATTTTTATTTTGAGAGCTCAAACTCAAAGGCAGGTGTTCTTGGCCTCCCTGGCAGTATCCACAGCAGCTCGTTTTCTATCGGGAGTGGAGAGCCCTGGCTCTGCTAGGACCCTGCTGGGCTCTGTCCATTGTCTGCCGCTGCTCATGCCCTCCACGGATCCTACCTTCCCTAGCCCTCTAATTAGGTGGCAGGGTCCCACACACAACCCCCACCACTTTCCCACCACGTGATGCGCCACCTCCCACTGCAGCCTTGCACCCAATCGGGCTGTGCACTAAAAAAAATTGTGATAGCGTCTTGTACCAGCTGGTTTCCTAGAGCAGCTTCAGACAGAGCCCCCTGTGAGTCTCCCACCAGGAGCCACCCTGAGGTCATGTCTGCAATGAGGAAAGCCCATCCGAAATGGAACAGCATCATTTCATGTCCGCCAAGCACTTGGTAAAGGAGGTCCTTTGCAGAGATACAGGCCTTGCTTTCAAGAATCTTACCAAGAAAAAAGATTAATGATGCCTCTGCAGGAAGTTTTCAAAGCTACCCCAAACTGTCTCTTTTTCGGTTATTGGTGTGTTTTTTTTCCCACTGTGTATTACACTTCTTGTCCAGCTGGGTAGTGGAGCGGGGAACTCCAAAAAAAGAATGGAGATGCTAAACTGTATGCAGGCGAACACCCAGAGAGCAGAGATCTTGTCCTTCTTGCACACCTTTGGGTGCCCTCCACATAAGAATGCCAACTGGAACATATGGATGTTCTGTAGAATAAGCAACCAAATGAACGTGAACTTGAGGATATGCTATGCAGGGTGAGAGTGTCCTCAAGTGTAATGCTTATGTGCCAGGATGCAGTTCCACAGCCAGTCACCTCCCCAGACCCCTCTCGCCTCCCCCTCCCCAGGCTGCCAGTCATTTCTGGGAGTGCCTGTGGCGGTGCCACCTCACCTGTGCACAAGAACAAACCCGCTTCTCCCTCCCATTCCCGCCTTCTCAAGGGCCCCTCACTGCCGTGGCTCCAAGTGCCTTTTCTTGGGGAGGGCGTGGCTCTGCTGTCCTTCCCCTAGGACACTCTGAGGTGGGAGTGGCAGGGTGGGCTCTCCAGATCCGTGCCTCCCTTGTCTCTGGGCACAGCTGCACTGCGTCCACCCAGACTCTCACATGGCTGGTCACAAACGCCCTCAGACTCCCTCCCACACCTCCCTCACTCAGGCCTGGCCAAGGGACAGACCTCTGCTAGCCCCCTCGCTTCTGGTCTCTCCATTTCTTCCTCTGGCACCAACAAACTCCTTCCTTTTGCAGGCACCTGCAGGGGTCACCAGCCTCCCAGATGTAAAGGCAGCAAGGCCAGGTGTGAATGATTGGGAAGGAGCTCCCGGCTAAGGACCCGGAGTCTGGTGAAGTCTCACACGGCCACTCACATGAATGCTCACACGGCAGCTGCTGCTCCTAACCACTTGTGATGGGGGCAGAAATCATGGGAGCTCGTGGCCCCAGTTTCTGGGTCTGTGAAATAAGTGGATCTATGTGGTACCAAGAGATATTGAGAGAAGAAAGTGAAGACAAGGGGTGCAGGAAGGAAGCGGGGGAGGGGGTGAGGAAATCAGTTTAGCCAAGAAAGGCTTGCAAGGGAGTGATACCCTGGCACTGGGAGGACACAGCCCACCCTCAGCACCAAAGAGGGCAGCCTCTGTAAGTAAAGAGGTAAAAGGCACCTCTCCTATCTGGGGCTGGTCATACTCCTAGTCCAGGTTGTAGACAGAAAAGGCGCTGGCATCACTCATTATCTTCTACCGGCATTAATGCTGTAATAAAAAGCAACATGTGGGTTTCTGCATTTTTTTCAAGCTTTAACCACAGAATAGGGACTTAGATGCACTTGCACTGGGGGGAAATGAAACTGAGTTTGGAGTCCTCCCTCACAGCAGGACAGATGCCACAGGCAAAGTTGTCAGGGTCTCAAAGTTTGAAAAGGGATCTTGAGTTCTCTTCTCTTGCCTCCTCCTTTTCTCTCTCTTTTCCTCCTTCCTTCCTGCCTTCCTGTCTGCCTTCCTGTCTGTCTCCTTTTTCTGTTTCTGTTTCTTCTTTTTACTCCCCTCCCACAGTCCTCTCCTCCCCTCTCCCTGCCCTTCCTTAACCACAAATGTAACCAACCCCAAACCACTGACTTTCTGTTCTGCTCCTTCATCCTTACGGGTTTTCTTGGTTACACAAGCTCTCCAGTTTTGGCATATTTGGAAATCATTTCTTTCATTATATAGTAAGACCTAGGTGGCCCAAGGGACATTTTTTCCCCTCCCCCTTCCCAGTTCCATTTACGTGAGGCCCCAGTGAGATTTCTGGAAGAAAATGATAGACGGCCCCTGGGACTGATGTTCGGGCCTTGGGAGACCCGACACAGAAGGTTTCTGTTCTGGGGGATACGCATCAGTGTTGGAGGAGACCGTTTAACAAATTTTAAACTTTTCGTATTTTTGTTAAGATGGAATTAACGTAACATAAAATTAACCACTTTAAAGTACACAGTTCTGTGGCATTTAGTACATTCACAATGCTGTAAAACCACTATCCCTATTTAGTTCCGAAACACTTTCATCACCCCTAAAGGACTCATTAAGCAACCACTTCCAATTTCTCCTTCCCCTCAGCCCCTGGCAACCATTCACCTGCTTTCTGTCTGTATGATTTACCTATTCTGAACACTCTGTATTAATGGAATCATATAATACATGGCCTTTCATGTCTGGCTTCTTTTATTTAGTATAATGTTTTCAAGGCTTATCCATGTTACAGCATGTATCAGTACTCCCTTTGTCTTTTTAGGGCTGAGTAGTGCTCTTTTCTACAGATAGATCACATTTTGTTTATCCATTTATCAGCCGATGGAGCATTCAGATTGTTTCACCTTTTAGCTATTATGAATAGTGCTGCTATTTGCGTACAGGTTTTTGTGTGGACAAAGTTTTTATTCCATCCAGGAGTGGAGTTACCGGGTCATACAGTAATTCTGTTTAAAATTTTGAGGAACCATCAAACTGTCTTCCACAGTTGCTGCACCATTTTACATTCCCATTAGCAAAGTATGAAGATTCCAATTTCTCCCCATTCTAGCCAATACTTGCTATTGTCTGTGTTTTTAATTATAGTCCTTCTAGGGAGTGTTAAGTACTATTTCAATGTGGTTTCAGTTTGCATTTCACTAGTGACTATTGAGTGTGTGTGTATATATATATATATATTGGAGACCAGGTCTCCATATGTTGCTTGGGCTGGAATGCAGTGGTGATATCATAGCTCACTCCAGGCTTGAACTCCTGGGCTCAAGTGATCCTCCTGCCTCAGCTCCTGAGTAACTGGGACCACAGGCACATACCACCATGTCCAGCTCTGGGCATCTTTTCAAGTGTGTGTTGGTCATTTGCGTATCTTCTTGGAAAAATATCAATTCAAGTCCTGTGGCCATTTTTAAATTGGGTTGTCTTTTTGTTGGGGAGTCATAGACTTCTTAAATATTCTGGATATTAGATCCTTTCATATATGATTTGTAAACGTTTTCTCCCATTCTGTAGTTTTTCTTTTTATTTTCTTGATAGGGTCCTTTGATGCACAAAAAGAGTTTCTGATTTTGATGAAGTCTAATGTGTCTCTTTTTTCCACGTGTTGCTTGTGCTTTTGCTGTCTTATCTAGGAATCCATTGCCAAATCCAAGGTCGCGAAGATTTTCTCCTGTTTTTTTCTAAGAGTTTTAGCTTTTACATTTAAGTCTTTGATTCATTTTGAGTTAAGTCTTATGTATGGTGTGGTTAATGGCCAAACATCATTCTCTTGCATGTGGTTATCCAGTTGTCCCAGTTGTTGAAGAGGGAGAAACTTTTTTGAGGTAACAATATGTTATGTCACTTAAATGTCCTTCGATGATGCAGGGCCAGGGTTGCCGGAGTGGAGCTTTTCAGGAAAAGGGGCGGTAAGATCCTGAGGATGTGAGCTTATTAGACAGTGGTTGCTATGATGTGCTGAGGAAACAAAGCCCACTGCTCTTCTGCCAGCACAGCTTCAGCAGTCCCCTGAGGCATGGCAGGAGAGTGGGGACAGTGATGAGAGGAGAGGTGGCTCCTGGCAGCAGCAAGGTCAAACTGTGCTGAGGCAGCAGCAATGGTGTCTGTGACCACCAGGGGGCAGAGCAGAGGTGGGTACCAAGCAGGAGTACATTAAATGGCCACCACGGTGCACCGTGTAGGCAGAGGGCCCTCTGCTAGGGGAAGAAAAGGACTTAGAGGACATGGGTTTCAGCATTTCCATTGTTGGGTGCTTGAAGCCAAAAATTATTTTTGTTACTTTTTGTTTGTCCTCCCCAGGGATGGCACGGCCTGGAAAAGCAAGAATTACAATTAATTTCCCTTTTCAAAATGCAGTTCAAAAAAGAACATTGCTTTTCAGGACCCTGGCTTTCTGTGAGAAAGCCTATCCTAGCATTCAAAATTAAGTCATGTTTGCCAAAATGTAAATTTCTTTCATGGCTATTTGTTTTAAAGTCACTGCTTATATTTGTAGCAGATAAAATAAGAGGGAAAAGGAGGAATAATTTATCTAAAAAATAGCAATTCTATTTTTGGGAAGGGATGTCACAGAGAACTGCTATAGTTCTGTAACATTAATCTATTTCAGATTTTTCAAATGTGAAGAATGCAGTTTACATTTACTGCCACAAATTTGGTGAACATTCTTCATTATGCACTAAGCAGAAAATTTGAAAGTTCAGACAAATGAAGAAATCCCCTCCCCCAGGCCATCCTTTGACATAACTAGGACAATCCAATATAATAACCCTCTAAAAGGATTAATTCTGCCTAAAACCAGCTCCTGAAGAAAACCACATGGCACTTTCTGAAACGTTCTTGATAATGTGCACATCTTTATCACAGTTACAACCCGTGAGCCTGGTGCTCACCCTGTGTCTTCGAAGATTCTGTGACAATGCTGAATGAGGGCATCTTTACAATCACAGGAAAACAATAATATTAAAATCTACAGAACAAAACAGCATAAGTTTCCATTTTGCTTCTATTGAATATTAGAAACATACCCATTGCTGGCGATGGTGTAGTGAAACTCATCCACACCTACATTGCCAATAGCAATGCAAAGCTATTAGAAATATTTACATGGTTCAGTGATTTGCATTATCCAAAGAAGCATAATCTTTTACACCTGTTTAATACAAAATTACTCTAAGAACATTTGCAAGCAGGAAGCTTCTTGACCATCCAGTGAGGGTGGTAGTGGTTAGGTAAAATACATTGTAACCATTTAATGAATGTAAGGGTAAAATAGAAGCATTGAGATATACAAATGACACAATGTTAACAGGCACAAATAGTTCTGTTGAGGCAGGGGGAGGAGCATAATTGTAAATGCAGTTTTTCCTTCTGCTATTTAAAGTATCATTCATGTTGCCACAATGTTTTTTGTTTTATAAAAATGTTAAATTAATTGCAGGGTAGGTACATTACCTTTTGGTTGTATGTAAGAGGATACAAAGTTAAGCATACATAGCATTTCATGTTTTTAAAATTTTTTTATTTCAGTAGTTTTTAGAGTACAAGTGGCTTTTGGTTACATGAATGAATTGTATAGTGGTGAAGTCTGAGACTTTGGTGCACCTGTCACCTGAGTAGTGTACGTTCTACCCAATATATCGTTTTTTATCCCTCGGCACCCTCCACCCACCCCCTTCTGTGTCTCCGTAACCCATTGTGTCACCCATATATGTCACATTATAGCGTTTTGTTTTTAAAAACTTTTACATTTATGCTTGGCTTGTCTTGGTTGGGCTGGTCTATGATTACTTCCACACTGTATTAAGTTATAGCTACCCATTAGGCAGGGGTGGGAGGAACTCTCAGGGTGTCAAGCCATTTGGTGGCAAGGCTCAAGGGGAGAGACCAGGCAGACTTCCACGGAAAGCTTGGTGAGTGGGCATCACAAGGAAGACAATGGCAGAAAGGAAGCCGACTTTGGCATCAGGGTATAACGTCTGGGGCATCTTCATACTTTATCGTCTGTGAGTGCTACATTGTGGTGCTCCACAGAGCATACAACCCCCTGGTGTTTTGCAATGTCAAGTATCTATTGATCCCCTACTGTAGTGGACACAGTTTTGCCTACTTCTTCCTTGCAGAATTCCTGGTAATGAACGACAAAACCCACTCAAGCTAGTTTAGGCCAGAAAGGAATTGTTTCAGAAACATAGGGAGCTCATAGAATTTCCAGGAAGGCTGGAAAATAAAGGCTGGAAGGCTACATAACCTGGAACAATACCCAAATTATCCTACCAAGCTGCTCCAGCGGAGGCCTGCATCCGCTGCCGCCTACAGCGCAGATGCTATGCACAGGATGCTACCACTCAGCTGTCTCCGAAAAGTCGACTGTCTTTCTGCAGTGCTTCTCCACCTTCACCGGAACATGGATTCTGCCTGGCACCTAATTCCATGCTTTTCTCTGTTCTGAATTCAAGCATTATGCAGGTGTGTCTGATTGGAGGAGTCCAGGTGACATACCTCTATCCAAACATGCCTGCTGACTGGGAAGGTGAATTCTGTTTTCCTCTTTGGTGGGCAGGACTCCTAAAGTGGGAAATTTCTCAAATATAGTCAGCCGCAAATGTGACAAATGTTCACTATTTGCTAACAAAATCTTACCTAACTTTGTCCAGCTGTCCATTTGACTCTTTGTGGCCATGAGCTTTCGGGAAGGTTGCCCCCTTCCCAGCTACCCTGATTAAGCCAGTTGTGACATTCCATTTCCTTAATGTTACCTCATGGAAGAGGCATGTGACTCAGTGTGACCAATGATTCATGAAGACACATTTGCTGAGGGATTTCCAGGAAAAATTTCTTAGTTCTTATAAAGTGACACAAAGACACAGTACTTCCTTTGTTCTGCCGCTGGAGAGTGGTGTGTGGGGATTTGAAGCCCAGAGCTGCCGCAGCCATCCAGTGACTGACACGCTTAGAATGGCAGAGCAGAAAGATGGAATCAATCTGGATCCTTGATAACATTACTTGGCCACTGAATTAACCACCCTGTGTTTGTTCCATCTCAGAATTACTTCTTATGTGAAATACTCCTCCACCTTCACCGGAACATACATTACATTTCTGTAATGATTAGGCCAGTTAAGTTGAAGTTTTCCTATTACGTGCCACCCAAAGCATTGTGATCTACTTCCGTGTCCAGCCCTATAAAAATGATTGTGATAGACAGGAACATAAGGCGTGGCCACCTCCTTGGACCTGAGCAGCCTGTGGATGTGTATCCATGAAAATAAAATGGATACAAAGCATGGCCATATTCAGAAAGTCCCTTCTGAACAACTGTCCCTCTCAGAAGTGGACCCAGCATCCATTCTCCCTCTACAATAGCAGCCGATTTCATTTTGTGGAATTTCCTTTCCTCCATTATGTTCAGTAAATGGAAATAATCTGACCTGCCACCAAGGAGGCTGAAAGGGTTCCTGAAGGTTCTTTCTGGCAGATACTTCCTATCACCCCACGCAGCCAGGAGCAGGCTCACACCTAAGCTCAGTCAATCAGACGCTTTCTCTCAAGACTTTATGTCTCCAACCAAGTGATTCAAGGATAGAAAATAGTGGTGGGTGTTCATTCATCCCAGAAACTCCCACTGTAGCCCTGGTATCTGGCCAAGACTGCCAAGTTGTTCCAGCTGCCTGGTTGCCCAAAGCTGCCCTGGAGGAATATCTGTTCTCTTTCTAAAACCACCATGTTCTCGGAAAACAGATTACAAAACATCCCCAATAGCTCAGCTAGAGACATTGCGGCACGAAAGCGTACACACTTGAAGAAAATCCAAATCAGAACGTTATGAAAGTCCGGTTTTACAATTCTACCTCTTTCTCTAAAGACTGTGTTAGTGAATTTATACATGTAACTTTATACATGTAACTCATCCTATTTATTCTTCTTGTTCCCCTGTCAAAATTGGGGTGTTTAAGTTATGAAATAAAAAGACTGATAGAAAACAAGCTGCTAAAATTAAACTCACGAAGAAGTTTATGGATGAATCAACTGTTCATGGAACGTTTATGTTTTAAAATTTAAGGGAATATTGGTATCCCAGATCTTTGCTTCTCGGGAACTTGAGGACAATTATATGAAATATTTTTCAAAGTATTTTATTTCTAGGAACTATAATAGTGAATACCATGTGACCTCAAAAAGCAAGAAAAGTAAATATTGAGGATATGAAAGAAAAAACCATTTCAGCCTTCATTTGGATTTTTTTTAACTTACATAATTTTTTTAAACTGTGATAAAATACACATAAAATTTCCATCTTAAACACTTTTTTTTTGTTTGTTTTTGAGACAGGGTCTCAGTCCAGTTGCCTAGGCTGGAGTGCAGTGGCATGATCTTGGCTCACTGCAGCCTTGACCTCCTGGGCTCAGGTGCTTCTCCCACCTCAGCCTCCTGAGTAGCTGGGACTACAGGCGTGCACCCCCACACCCAGCTAATTTTTTGTATTTTTAGTAGAAATGCGGTTTCGCTATGTTGCCCAGGCTGGTCTCAAACTCCTGGACTCAAGCAATCTGCCCACCTTGGCCTCCCAGAGTGCTGGGATTACAGGCATGAGCCACTGCAATCAGCCATCCATCTTAAACTTTTAAGTATTATATTTCGTTGAATTTTTTTTAAGTTAGTTTAATATTTTGAGTTTACTAAACATATTCTTATACAATTTGCTAATGTGAAGGCTTGTGAATTTTCAAGTATAACCAAAATTCTTTTTTTTTTTTTTGAGACGGAGTCTCGCTCTGTCGCCCGGGCTGGAGTGCAGTGGCCGGATCTCAGCTCACTGCAAGCTCCGCCTTCCGGGTTTACACCATTCTCCTGCCTCAGCCTCCCGAGTAGCTGGGACTGCAGGTGCCGTCACCACACCCGGCTAGTTTTTTGTAGTTTTCAGTAGAGACAGGGTTTCACCGGGTTAGCCAGGATGGTCTCGATCTCCTGACCTCGTGATCCGCCCGCCTCGGCCTCCCAAAGTGCTGGGATTACAGGCGTGAGCCACTGCACCCGGCCAAAACTAAAATTCTTTTGTCTACTCTCTGAAGAAATGTTAGTTGTAAAGTTCAAGACCACATTGCAGTAATGACTTCTATTCTGTTTCTGTACATTGAAACAAATGAAAATGATCAAAGAAATAAAGAGAGACATATTCATGCTGTAAGTCATTTAATTTCTCATTTTAAACCTCCAGCTAATTAGAAATACTAGATAATGTTCAGTGGGTCTTATAGTAGTCAAAAGGAATTATACATAACTTTTTTTTTTTTCGCTCTGTCGCCCAGGCTGGAGTGCAGTGGTGCAATCTCGGCTTACTGCAGCCTCCACCTCCTGGGTTCAAGCGATTCTCCTGCCTCAGCCTCCTGAGTAGCTGGGACTACAGGCATGCATAGAGACAGGGTTTCACCATGTTGGCCAGGATGGTCTCAATCTCCTGACCTTGTGATCTGCCCGCCTTGGCCTCCCAAAGTGCTGGGATTACAGGCGTGAGCCACTGGGCCTGGCCTACATCACTATTAAAACACATTTATTAGGAAAAATTTCCGGTGCCTACAAAGCGGACAAGAGTAGAATAAACCCCCATTAGCCAACCCTCAGTCTCAACAATTATCAATATTCTGCCATTCTTCTTTGATCTATAGCTCTCGCCTTCACCCTCCCACATTTACATCCAGTTATTATAAGTTTTACTTAGGCCGGGCATGGTGGCTCACGCCTGTAATCCCAGCACTTTGGGAGGCCGAGGTGGGTGGATCCCCTGAGGTCAGGAGTTCAAGACCAGCCTGACCAACATGGTAAAACCTGGTCTGTACTAAAAATACAAAAATTAGCCAGTGTGTTGGCACATGCCTGTAGTCCTAGCTACTCAGGAGGCTGAGACAGGAGAATTGCTTGAACCCAGGAGGCGGAGGTTGCAGTAAGCTCCAGCCTGGGTGACAGAGTGAGACTCCGTCTCAAAAAAATAAATAGGCCGGGTGCGGTGGCTCATGCCTGTAATCCCAGCATTTTGGGAGGCCAAGGTGGGTGGATAATGAGGTCAGGAGTTGGAAACCAGCCTGGCCAAGATGGTGAAACCCTGTCTCTACTAAAAATACAAAAATTAGCCAGGTGCGGTGGTGGGCACCTATAATCCCAGCTACTCGGGAGGCTGAGGCAGGAGAATCACCTGAACCCAGGAGGCGGAGGTTGCAGTGAGCTGAGATTGCACCGCTGCACTCTAGCCTGGGTGACAGAGCAAGACTCCGTCTCAAATAAATAATTTTTACTTAGTCCTTTTGGGTAAAATTTCTACCCAAGAGGGTGCACAAATCTTAACTGTACAATTCTGACAAATGAATACTGACATGTAGCCTACACCCCATTACAATAGAGAACATTTCTGTTTCCCCAGAAAGTTTCCTCATGTCTCCTTTATATCGTCCCCCATTCAGAGGAAGTCACTGCTTTCATTTTTTCACCTTGATTATTTTGGCCTATTGTAGAACTTCACCAAAATGGAACTATCTGTGTACTTTTTGAATCTAATTTCACGTAGCATAATATTTGTGAGGGTTGTCGGTGCTGTTGCGTAGTTCCTCCTTTATCATTGCTGAGTTGTATTCCATTATAGAATACAATGGACTAGACAAGCAAATACTGCACTTTGCTCATCTATCCTCTGGTTGATGGACATTGAGTTGCTTCCAGCTTTTGGCTGTTGTGAAGAAAAGTTGCTATGAACACTTCTGTACAAGCCCTTTTGTGGACATGTTTTCATTTCTTTTCAATAAATACTTAGGAATGGAATTTCTAAGTCAAAGGGTAACTCTATGCTGTGCATAAGACACTGTCAGACCATTTTCCAAAGTGGTTGAACCATTTTATAGTCCAACATATAACTTCCACATTATACATCAACATATGAAAATTCCAGTTACTCCATTTTATCTGCCTTTTACATTGTAGCCACTCTGGTGGATATATAGTAGCACCTCATTGCTCTTTCCATTGGCATTCCCCTGGTGAGTAATGAGGCTGATCGCTTTGTCATGTGCTATTAGTTATGTGTGTATATCTTCATCTGTGAAGTGTCTGTTCAAACAGTTTTCCTTTTTTAAAAACTGGGCTGTTCTTTTTTATTATTATTGTATTTTAGGAGTTCTTTTATATATCCTGATACAAGATCTTTGTCAGATACATGTTTTATGAATATTTTTCAGTCTGTGGTTTGTCTATTAACTATCTTGTGTCTTTTGACAGGCAGAATATCTTAATTTTGGTGAAGACTAATTTGTTAATTTTTTTGTGGTTTTCACTTTCCTTAGCCTGTCTGAGCAATTTTTTGCCAACTCCAAAGATGTAAAGATATTTTCCTGTGTTTTCTTGTACATACTTTGCAGTTTTTGCCTTTATGTTTATATCTATAATTCATCTCAAAATAACTTTTGTGTATTATCCGAGGTCAGGGTTTATTTCTTAAATGTGGATATCCAGTTATCCCACCATCATTTTGAAAATACTTTTTTTCCCCATTAATTTATTTGGCACCTTTGTGAAAAGTCAATAGACCGTATTTGTGAGGCTGTATGTCTGAATTCTATTATTTTTCGTTGATTGATATGACTATCTCTTTGCCAATATCACACTGTCTATATTACTATTAGAGTATATGTCTTATATGTTAGAAGAGTTAGTTTCTGTATTAGTCTGTTCTCACACTGCTGTAAACAAATACCTGAGACTGGGTCATTTATAAAGAAGAGAGGTTTAATTGGCTCACAGTTCTGCAGGCTGTACAAGAAGCATGACTGGGGAGGCCTCAGGAAACTTACAATCATGGCAGAAGGGGAAACAGGCACATCTTACATGGCTGGAGCAAGAGGAAGAGAAGAGATGGGGGGAAGGTGCCACACACTTTTAAGCAACCAGATCTCATGAGACCTCTATCATGAGACACCACTGGGGGATGATGCTAAACCACTGGAAATCCACCCCCATGGTCCAGTCACAAGGCCCCTCCTCCAACATTGGAGATTAAAATTCAACATGCAATTTGGGTGGGGACACAAATCAAAACCATATCAGTATTGTAACTTGCTAGTACAAACTATTACAAACTTTGTGGCTTAAAACAATACCAACATATTCACTTAAGGTTCTGGAGGTCAGAAGTCTGAGATGAGTGTTAGGGGCAAAAACCAAGGTGTTGGCAGGACTGGTTCCTTCTTGAGGCTTCTTTCCGTTTCTAAAGATTGCCTGCATTCCTTGGCTTGTGACTACATCATTCCAAGCTCTGCTTCTGTCATCTTATTTCCATCTCTGACTCTACTCTTAGTGCTTCTCTCTTATAAAGACACTTGAATTTGTTCTACCCAAGTAATCTAGCATGTTCTCCCAGGGTATTCTCCTATCTTAAGATTCTCAATGCATCTGTAAAATGTCTTTTGCCTATTAATGTAACATAGTCACAGGTTCTGGGTATTAGGACATGAACATCTTTAGGGAGCCATTATTCAGCCTGCCACAGTAGGTAAGCCCTTTGTTCTTATTCATTAATGTTTTGGCTATTTTAGGTCTTTTGCATTTTTATGTACATTTGAGAATGTGGGAGAATTAACATCTTAAAAATATTAAGTCATCTTGTATATAAACATAGTATAACTCACCATTCATTTAGGGGTTCCTTAATTTCCTTCAGCAATATTTTACAGTTTTCAGCGTAGAGGTTTTACATTCATGTAGAGATCTTTCATTAAATTTAGTCCTAAGTAGTTTATAATTTGTTGCTGTTATAAATAAAATTATTTGGGGCTATTATGTTATTTTCCAATTATTTCCTGCTAGTATACAGAAATATAAATTTTTATGCTTATATATCTTTATAGATTTTGTTTCTTCAGGTCTTGCTGAATTCTCTTTCTAGTTTTAGATATTTGCTGTTATTATTGTTGATTCCTTGGGTTTTTTTAAGTAAACAATCATGACATCTGCAAATAGAGACAGGTTTACTTTGTTTCTAATTTTTCTAATTTTTATTTAACAATTAGAACAATGGTTAACACCTCCAGTACATATTGACTAAAAATGGTGAGAGCAGATATTCCCTAATCTTAGAGTATTTATCTTTACAACAATAGATATAGGTATTAGTTATAAATTTTTTATAGGTGCCCTTTATCGGATTGAGGATGTTATCTTCTATTCCAAGTTTCCAGAGTTTTTTTTAAAAACTATGAATGAGTGTCAAGTTCTGTCAAATGCTTTTCCTGTATCTACTGTGATAATCTGTGTTGTTATTCTGTTACTTGGGAGGAATGCATTTGTTGGATTTTTATTTATTTTATTTTTATTTTTTATTATACTTTAAGTTCTAGGGTACATGTAAACAATGTGCAGGTTTGTTACATATGTATACATGTGCCATGTTGGTGTGCTGCACCCATTAACTCGTCATTTACATTAGGTATTCCTCCTAATGCTATTCCTCCCCCCTCCCCCCACCCCATGACAGGCCCCGGTGTGTGATGTTCCCCTTCCTGTGTCCAAGTGTTCTCATTGTTCAATTCCCACCTATGAGTGAGAACATGTGGTGTTTGCTTTTCTGTTCTTGCGATAGTTTGCTGAGAATGATGGTTTCCAGTTGCATCCATGTCTCTACAAAGGACATGAATTCATCCTTTTTTATGGCTGCATAGTATTCCATGGTGTATATGTGCCACATTTTCTTAACCCAGTCTGTCATTGATGGACATTTGGGTTGGTTCCAATAGCCTTTGCTACTGTGAATAGTGCTGCAGTAAACATACGTGTGCATGTGTCTTTATAGCAGCATGATTTATAATCTTTTGGGTATATACCCAGTAGTGGGATGGCTGGGTCAAATGGTATTTCTAGCTCTAGATCCTTGAGGAATCGCCACACTGTCTTCCATAACGGTTGAACTAGTTTACAGTCCCACCAACAGTGTAAAAGTGTTCCTATTTCTCCATATCTTCTCCAGCACCTGTTGTTTCCTGACTTTTTAATGATCACCATTCTAACTGGTGTGAGATGGTATCTCATTGTAGTTTTGATTTGCATTTTTTCATGTGTCTGTTGGCTGCATAAATGTCTTCTTTTGAGAAGTGTCTGTTCATACCTTCACCCACTTTTTGATGGGGTTGTTTGTTTTTTTCTTGTAAATTTGTTTGAGTTCTTTGTAGGTTCTGGATATTAGCCCTTTGTCAGATGAGTAGTTTGCAAATATTTTCTCCCATTCTGTAGGTTGCCTGTTCACTCTGATGGTAGTTTCTTTTGCTGTTCAGAAGCTCTTTAGTTTAATTAGATCCCATTTGTCAATTTTAGCTTTTGTTGCCATTGTTTTTGGTATTTTAGACATGAAGTCCTTGCCCATGCCTATGTCCTGAATGGTATTACCTAGGTTTTCTTCTAGGGTTTTTATGGTTTTAGGTCTAACATTTAAGCCTCTAATCCATCTTGAATTAATTTTCATATAAGGTGTAAGGAAGGGATCCAGTTTCAGCTTTCTACTTATGGCTAGCCAGCTTTCCCAGCACCATTTATTAAATAGGGAATCCTTTCCCCATTTTTTGTTTTTGTCAGGTTTGCCAAAGATCAGATGGTTGTAGATGTGTGGTATTATTTCTGAGGGCTCTGTTCTGTTCCATTGGTCTATATCTCTGTTTTGGTAACAGTACTATGCTATTTTGGTTACTGTAGCCTTGTAGTATAGTTTGAAGTCAAGTAGCATGATGCCTCCAGCTTTGTTCTTTTGGCTTAGGATTGTCTTGGCAATGCGGGCTCTTTTTGGTTCCATATGAACTTTAAAGTAGTTTTTTTCCAATTCTGTGAAGAAAGTCATTGGTAGCTTAATAGGGATGACATTGAATCTAGAAATTACCTTGGGCAGTATGGCCATTTTCACGATATTGATTCTTCCTGTCCATGAGCATGGAATGTTCTTCCATTTGTTTGTGTCCTCTTTTATTTCCTTGAGCAGTGGCTTGTAGTTCTCCTTGAAGAGGTCTTTCACATCCCTTGTAAGTTGGATTCCTAGGTATTTTATTCTCTTTGAAGCAATTGTGAATGGGAGTTCACTCATCATTTGGCTCTCTGTTTGTCTGTTATTGTGTAGAGGAATGCTTGTGATTTTTTGCACATTGATTTGTATCCTGAGATTCTTGCTGAAGTTGCTTATCAGCTTAAGGAGAATTTGGGCTGAGACAATGGGCCTCTTCTAAATATACAATCATGTCATCTGCAAACAGGGACAATTTGACTTCCTCTTTTTCCTAATTGAATACCCTTTCTTTCTCCTGCCTCACTGCCCTGGCCAGAACTTCCAACACTATGTTGAATAGAGTGGTGAGAGAGGGCATCCTGTCTTATGCCAGTTTTCAAAGGGAATGCCCCAGTTTTGCCCATTCAGTATGGTATTGAAGGTAGGTTTGTCATAAATAGTAATTTACTATTTTGAGATATATTCCATCAATACCGAATTTATTGAGAGTTTTTAGCATGAAGGGCTGTTGAATTTTGTCAAAGGCCTTTTGTGCATTTATTGAGATAATCATTTGGTTTTCGTCTTTGGTTCTGTTTATATGCTGGATTACATTTATTGATTTGTATATGTTGAACCAGCCTTGCATCCCAGGGATGAAGCAGACTTGATCATGGTGGATACACTTTTTGATGGATTTGGGGATTTGGTCTGCCAGTATTTCACTGAGGATTTTTGTATCGATGTTCATCAAGGATATTGGTCTAAAATTCTCTTTTTTTGTTGTGTCTCTGTCAGGTTTTGGTATCAAGATGATGTTGGCCTCATAAAATGGGTTAGGGAGGATTCCCTCTTTTTCTATTGATTGGAGTAGTTTCAGAAGTAATGGTACCAGCACCTCTGGTATCTCTGGTAGAATTCGGCTGTGAATCCATCTGGTCCTGGGCTTTTTTTGGTTGGTAGGCTATTATTGCCTCAATTTCAGAACCTGCTATTGGTCTATTCAGGGATTCAACTTCTTCCTGGTTTCGTCTTGGGAGAGTGTATGTGTTCAGGAAATTATCCATTTCTTCTAGGTTTTCTAGTTTATTTGTGTAGAGGTGTTTATAGTATTCTCTGATGGTAGTTTGTATTTCTGTGGGGTTGGTGGTGATATCCCCTTTATCATTTTTTATTCTGTCTATTTGATTCTTCTCTTTTCTTTTTTATTAGTCTTGCTGGCGGTCTATCAATTTTGTTGATGTTTTCAAAAAAACAGCTTCTGGATTCATTGATTTTTTTGAAGGATATTTTGTGCCTCTATCTCCTTCAGTTCTGCTCTGATCTTAGTTATTTCTTGCCTTCTGCTAGCCTTTGAATGTGTTTGCTCTTGCTTCTCTAGTTCTTTTCATTGTGATGTTAGGGTATCAATTATAGATCTTTCCTGCTTTCTCTTGTGGGCATTTAGTGCTATAAATTTCCCTCTACACACTGCTTTAAATGTGTCCCAGAGATTCTGGTATGTTGTATCTTTGTTCTCATTGGTTTCAAAGAACATCTTTATTTCTGCCTTCATTTCATTATGTACCCAGTAGTTATTCAGAAGCAGGTTGTTCTGTTTCCATGTAGTTGTGTGGTTTTGAGTGAGTTTCTTAATCCTGAGTTCTAGTTTGATTGCACTGTGGTCTGAAAGACTGTTTGTTATAATTTCTGTTCTTTTATATTTTCTGAGGAGTGCTTTACTTCCAACTATGTGGTCATTTTTGGAATAAGTGTAATGTGGTGCTGAGAAGAATGTATATTCTGTTGATTTGGGGTGGAGAGTTCTGTAGATGTCTATTAGGTCTGCTTGGTGCAGAACTGAGTTCAATTTCTGGATATCCTTGTTAACTTTCTGTCTCGTTGATCTGTCTAATGTTGACAGTGGGGTAGTAAAGTCTCCCACTATTATTGTGTGGGCGTCTAAGCCCCTTTGTAAGTCTCTAAGGACTTGCTTTATGAATCTGGGTGCTCCTGTATTGGGTGCATATATATTTAGGATAGTTAGCTCTTCTTGTTGAATTGATCCCTTTACCATTATGTAATGGACTTCTTTGCCTCTTTTGATCTTTGTTGGTTTGAAGTCTGTTTTATCAGAGACTAGGATTGCAACCCCTGCCTTTTTTTGCTTTCCATTTGCTTGGTAGAGCATCCTCCATCCCTTTATTTTGAGCCTATGTGTGTCTGCACGTGAGATGGGTCTCCTGAATACAGCACACCAATGGGTCTTGACTCTTTATTCAATTTGCCAGTCTGTGTCTTTTCATTGAAGCATTTAGCCCATTTACATTTAAGGTTAATATTGTTATGTGTGAATTTGATCCTGTCGTTATGATGTTAGCTGGCTATTTTGCTCTTTAGCTGATACAGTTTCTTCCTAGCATCGACGGTCTTTACATTTTGGCATGTTTTTGCAGTGGCTGGTACCGGTTGTTCCTTTCCATGTTTAGTGCTTCCTTCAGGAGCTCTTGTAGGGCAGGCCTGGTGGTGACAAAATCTCTCAGCATTTGTTTGTCCGTAAAGGATTTTATTTCTCCTTCACTTATGAAACTTACTTTGGCTGGATATGAAATTCTGGGTTGAAAATTCTTTTCTTTAAGTATGTTGAATATTGGTCCCCACTCTTTTCTGGCTTATAGAGTTTCTGCTGAGAGATCCACTGTTAGTCTGATGGGCTTCCCTTTATGGGTAACCTGACCTTTATCTCTGGCTGCCTTTAACATTTTTTCCTTCATTTCAACTTTGGTGAATCTGACAATTACGTGTCTTGGAGTTGTTCTTCTCGAGGAGTATCTTTGTGGCCTTCTCTATATTTCCTGAATTTGAATGTTGGCCTGCCTCACTAGGTTGGGGAAGTTCTCCTGGATAATATGCTGAAGAGTGTTTTCCAACTTGGTTCCATTCTCCCCATCACTTTCAGGTACACCAATCAGATGTAGATTTGGTCTTTTCACATAGTCCCATATTTCTTGGAGGCTTTGTTCGTTTCTTTTTACTCTTTTTTCTCTAAACTTCTCTTCTCGCTTCATTTCATTCATTTGATCTTCAATCACTGATACCCTTTCTTCCAGTTGATGGAATCAGTTACTGCAGCTTGTGCATTTGTCATGTAGATCTCGTGCCACAGTTTTCAGCTCTATCAGGTCATTTAAGGACTTCTCTATGCTGGTTATTCTAGTTAGCCATTCGTCTAATCTTTTTTCAAGGTTTTTAGCTTCTTTGTGATGGGTTTGAACTTCCTCCTTTAGCTCGGAGAAGTTTGATCATCTGAAACCTTCTCTCAACTCGTCAAAGTCATTCTCCTTCTGTTGCTGGCAAGGAGCTGCGTTTCTTTGGAGGGGGAGAGGCGCTCTGATTTTTAGAATTTTCAGCTTTTCTGCTCTGTGTTTTCCCCATCTTTGTGGTTTTACCTACGTTTGGTCTTTGATGATGGTGACATACAGATGGGGTTTTGGTGTGGATGTCCTTTCTGTTTGTTAGTTTTCCTTCCAACAGTCAGGACCCTTAGCTGCAGGTCTGTTGGAGTTTTTGCTGGAGGTCCACTCCAGCCCCTGTTTGCCTGGGTATCAGCAGTGGAGGCTGCAGAAGAGTGAATATTGCTGAACAGCAAATGTTGCCACCTGATTGTTTCTCTGGAAGCTTTGTCTCAGAGGGGTACCTGGCCATGTGAGGTGTCAGTCTGCCCCTACTGGGGTGTGCCTCTCAGTTAGCCTAGTCGGGGGCAAGGGAACCACCTGAGGAGGCAGTCTGTCCGTTCTCAGATCTCAAACTCCATGCTGGGAGAACCACTACTCTCTTCAAAGCTGTCAGACAGGGACATTTAAATCTGCAGAGATTTCTACTGCCTTTTGTTTGGCTATGCCCTGTCCCCAGAGGTGGAGTCTACAGAGGCAGGCAGGCCTCCTTGAGCTGCGGTGGGCTCCCCCCAGTTCGAGCTTTCCAGCCATTTTGTTTACCTACTCAAGTCTCAGCAATGGTGGACGCCCCTTCCCCAGCCTCGCTGTTGCCTTGCAGCTAGATCTCAGACTGCTGTGCTAGCAATGAGGGAGGCCCCGAGGGTGTGGGACCCTCCGAGCCAGGTGAAGGAGATAATCTCGTGGTGTGCTATTTGCTAAGATCCTTGGAAAAGTGCCGTATTAGGGTGGGAGTGACCTGATTTTCCAGGTGCTGTGTGTCACAGTTTCCCTTGGCTAGGGAAGGGAATTCCCTTACCCCTTGTGCTTCCCAGGTGAGGTGATGCCTTGCTCTGCTTCAGCTCTCGCTCGGTGGGCTGTACCCACTGTCCTGCCCCCACTGTCCGCCATGCCCCAGTGAGATGAACCTGGTACCTCAGTTGGAAATGCAGAAATTACCCGTCTTCTGTGTCACTCACACTGGGAGCTGTAGCCTGGAGCTGTTCCTATTCGGCCATCTTGGAACCAAGATCTGTTTGATTTTTAAATATTAAACCAACCTTGCATTCTTGGAGAAAACCTCCTTTATCATGATGTATCATTTTGTTCAGAATTATTGTGTCTTATTGATGACATATAGTGATCTTTAATTTTCTTTTCATTTAATGCTTTTGTCAGATTTTGGTATCAAGGTTTTACTGGCCTACTAAAAGAAGATGTGGCCTACTAAAAGAAGAATATTTCTCCTCCCTCTGTTTTATAAAGGATTTTGTCTAAAGCTGGTATTATTACTTTGTTAAATGTTGGATAGAATTCTCCAGTGAATGAATTATTTTTTTCCTTTCTGTTCTTTAAAGATGTTATTCCATTTTATTCTGGCCTGTACTGTTATTAATAATTTTTTTTGATATGGAATCTCACTCTGTCACGCAGGCTGGAGTCCAGTGGCACCATCTCGGTTCACTGCAACCTCTACCTCCCAGGTTCAAGTGATTCTCATGCCTCAGTCTCCCAAGTAGCTGGGATTATAGGCACATGCCACCACATCCAGCTAATTTTTGTATTTTTAGTAGAGACAGGGTTTCACCATTTGGGCCAGGTTGGTCTTGAACTCCTGACCTCAGGTAATCCACCTGTCTTGGCCTCCCAAAATGCTGGGATTACAGGCATTAGCCACCATGCCCAGCATGGCCTCTGCAATTATTAGAAGGTGTTATATGTATTGTTCTTCCCCTGTATAAAATGTGTTGTTTGCATCTGACTAGTCAACCCACTGACGCTGTGAATTTCTGCTGTCCTTAAGCTGTGCACAGATTGGGAAGTGAATGAAAGCAAAAAGCTCCTGCAAATGAGTGAGTCTTACCACAGCAGATCTCTGTCTAATTTCTCGAAGCTTTGGGTTCTTTTTCAGAGCTTTCTCATAGTTGTTTTTATAAATAATGTTTCCCAGATGTCATAATTATTGTTTGGGAGGGTTAGTCCAACCAAAGTACTCTGTCACTATTGTATATTATTTTTAAATATATTCAAAATTTGGAAATTATTTATTGAGAAGCTCAAAATTACCCAAATGCTCAACTCTGAAACCCAACTATACATAAGAGAAAGTAAAGCATAATTTGGGCCTTAATACACAAAGTATATAGAACCTATTTAAATAATCACAAGGTGTTTCCCCTTGATGAATGCTGCTGACAATTCTATTCCTATTGGCAAGGTGATGTAGGACAAAGCAGTCTGGAGCAGGTGGCATGTGCCATGTATTAAGTTGGTGCAAAAGTAATTGCGGTTTTGCCATTACTTTTAATGGCACCAACCTAATAACTCTTAAGCGATGAGCAGTGAGTACCCCACATGTAATTTCTTGGCAAAACTAGCCTACCAGCAGACTGATAGCCTTAATTATGAGACAATACCAATGGGAAAGATTTGTATGGAAGGTGGACAGTAGAATGATACATAAGACAATGCTCTGTACTGTCCAGAAACACAGCAACTGCAGGCAGTGTAGGATGAAAAGTGCTTTTAAGGATGTTCGATTTCTTTTCTTTTTTTTTTTTTTTTTTGAGACAGCGTCTTGCTCTGTCACCCAGGCTGGAGTGCAGTGGCGCGATCTTGGCTCACTGCAAGCTCCGTCTCCCAAGTTGACGCCCTTCTCCTGCTTCAGCCTCCCGAGTAACTGGGCCTACAGGCGCCCGCCACCACACCCAGCTAATTTTTGTATTTTTAGTAGAGACGGGGTTTCACTGTGTTAGCCATGATGGTCTCGATCTCCTGATCTTGTGATCCGCCCACCTCAGCCTCTCAAAGTGCTGGGATTACAGGCATGAGCCACTGTGCCCAGCTAAGGAGGTTCAGTTTCAAGCATGAAACCGGTTGTTACATTGAACAAGAGTGTGAACGAAGGAGGATGAATGATAGAAAAAGAGGGAAGAGAAAGTATATGCCAATGACTTTCATATCCAAATTTCCTCAAGTAACTTCTATTGTTATTCCCCTTTATGAATTAAGGTTGAGGTTTAGAGAGGTCACTGGCTTAAGTGACTCCAGTCTGTTGCACATACCACTAGGGCAATGGTTGTAAATTTTTAGAAGTTCAATGTCAAATTGCCAGATCCTTGGCCTTTGATGGATGACAAAGTTGTCCTTAAAGGCATTCAAGAGACACCAGAGGAAGTGCCATTGTTAAAAAATCTCTGGCTCTGTGCTACCCACACCCACAATCTATTACTCAATCAATCCTCTAGTCAGTTAATTAGAGTTTTAAGTGGGTTAAAAAGCTACTCTCAAAAAATAAAATCCATTCCTGGGAGGCTTATATATCGGTCATGTACATCATTGTATTAATGATTTTACTTACATGAGTTTCCTCCTAATAGCTATCTGAAAAAGAAATGTGTCATCTTTGGGAGGGTGTGGGGAAGAAGAGAAGCAATGTGGAGCCAGGGTCACTTGGCAGAGGACTCTGGGGGAAGCAGGGTGGGGCTTTCGGTACCAGAGAGTATCTTGGTTTCTTGCAGGGCAGAAACAAGGAAGATGTCAATTGCCAAGAAGAGGTTAAAGACTGTTTTTCCACTTTTGACTTTTCTAAGGTCATTATTGGTGGCAACTCTCACTACCATGACCACTGCTGAAGATCTTGTATGTGATGCTGCCCTGGGGAAAGAGTTCTTTCTTGAAGCTAGCCTTGCTGGCTTGACTCACGTCAAGAATAGGCATTGTACCTAAAGACAGATGGACCACAGGCTTATCTGAGGGTTCCCCTGCTACTCTATGGTTTCAAACACATGTGGCCCACCTCAGCAGGCACCAGATAACTGATCCTAAGTAAAGAGAACCGCTGAGAGGTGGGGTGCAGTCTCTGGCACACAGGTGCTAGGGAACTAGGTTTTGATTTTAAACACTCTGTGAAATGTGTAGCCAATGTGTTCCCTTCTTTGCCTTGGTGCCCAGGAAGCTCAGAACCAAATCTAGAAGCTCAAGAATTACTGGCAGACATTTCTGTGAACTAACTTCACTGTTGTCTTTATCTTACTATTCCACTTTTATCTTCCCCTTGCCCTATCTGTTTGTCTGTTTCAGTTTGATATATTGTGTGCATTTGTATAAAGCCAACTCAAATCCTTTTGGGAGTAAGTTGGGGGAAATAAATAAGGAAGACCTTCTTAAATGGTCTTTTAACAGCCTGAGTATGCATCTCTATCTGATAAGAAGTTGTTTGGTAGCCTTTGTCAAATGAGTTGTGGAGTAAACCATGAACTTGCTTTTTTTTTTCTTTTTTTTTCTTTTAGAGACGGAGTCTTGCTCTCTTGCCCAGGTTGGAGTGCAATGGCATGATCTTGGCTCACTGCAACCCCTACCTCCCAGATTCAAGCAACTCTCCTACCTCAGCCTCCCAAGCTGGGATTACAGGCACCTGCCACCACACCCGGCTAATTTTTATATTTTTAGAAGAGACAGGGTTTCATCATGTCGGCCAGGCTGGTCTCCAACTCCTGGCCTCAGGTGATCCGCCTGCCTTGGCCTCCCAAAGTGCTGGGATTACAGGCATGAGCCTCCTCGCCTGGCCTACGAGCTTGCTTTTAAGTAGGAAAACAATGTTGACCCAGGGATGTCCTGCCTGCCCCAAAGCCGAGTCTCCTTTGTTTTCTTTGGATTCTTTCCTGTCCAGACCAAATTGCTCTACTAGCCTTTTTATTCTGATTTAATTGTTCAACTAGCTTCTAACTTTGTTAAAGCTAAAATTAGAGAAAATGAGTAATATTGCAGAAAAATCATACTTTGGTTTGCCAAAATAATGAAAGTTTTGTCCTGAAACATGGTTAAAATAAAAAGTAGGCTCACTTGGTTAGGCTACAGAATTCCTATCCCTAACAGCTTAAACAATTTGCACAGACAACTTCCATGAATGGTTTGAGCACAAATCTTTTTTTTTTTTTTTTTTTTTTTTGAGACGGAGTCTCGCTCGTCGTCCAGGCTGGAGTGCAGTGGCATGATCTTCGCTCACTGCAAGCTCTGCCTACCGGGTTCACACCATTCTCCTGCCTCAGGCCTCCCGAGCAGCTGGGACTACAGGCTCCTGCCACCATGCCTGGCTAATTTTTTGTATTTTTAGCAGAGACGGGGTTTCACCATGTTAGCCAAGATAGTTTCGATCTCCTGACCTCATGATCCGCCCGTCTCGTTTCCCAAAGTGCTGGGATTACAAGCCTGAGCCACCGCGCCTGGCTGAGTACAAATCTCTTAATAATATCCTTACAAAAATTATTTTTTGTGACTTGCCATCAATCAACAAACATTTACTGAGTGTTATCTCTGCTCAAGCACTCAGGGGATTACAAAGATAAGTAACCCTGGCCAGGTGTGGTGGCTCATGCCTGTAATCTCAGTGCTTTGGGAGGCCAAGGCGAGCAGATCACTTGAGGCTAGGAGTTCGAGACCAGCCTGGCCAATGTGGCAAAACCCCGTCTCTACTAAAAATACAAAAATTAGCTGGGTGTGGTGGCAGGTGCCTGGAATCCCAGCTACTCGGGAGAGTAAGGCAGGGGAATTGTTTGAACCTGGAAGGCAGAGGTTACAGTGAGCTGAGATGGCACCATTGTACTCCAGCCTGGGCGACAGAGCAAGACTCTGTCTCAAAAAAAAAAAAAAAAAAGAAAAAGGTAAGTAACCCCAGTTCTTGTGCTCCAAGGGCCTACACTGTGAGGATTGGAAGGTGGATTGAAAGATAAGTAAATGCATATATTGCAAGACAAAATGAGAGGGATACCCGGAAGGCAGATGAACTCCTGTGAATGCAGAACAGGAGAGGGTCTGGTTTGGGGGCTGAGAGTGGTGCAGTCTTCTTGGGAGAAGCAGTGTTTGCCAAGGTTGTTATTTTCAAATGGAGAACAGTGAGACAGAACCAAGGCAGCTGTAGAGACCCAATATAGAGGTCCTTGAATTCAGGACAGAGGCACTGGTTCTCGACTTTGCAATAAGGGGAAGCCACTGCAGGATTAGCTGCTGGAGAGTGGTGTGTTTAATCTGACAGCAATGGCATTTTTATTTAATTTTATTTAGACACCACGTGGTTTCAGATTAGGATTTGAACTAATCATTAAACTCTTTTTTAAAAAAGAAATGAAATGGAAGCCAGGCATGGAGGTTCATACCTGTAATCTCAGCACGTTGGCAGGCTGAAGCAGGGGGATGGCTTGAGCCTAGGTGTTCAAGACCAGCCTAAGCAACACAGGGAGACCTCATCTGCAAAAAATGTTTAAAATTAGCTAGGCATGGTGGCACATGCCTATAGTCTCAGCTATTCAAAAGGCTGAGCTGGGAGGATGGCTTGAACCCAGAGGTTGAGGCTGCAGTGGCAGCTACAGTGAGCTACAATCATGCCACTGCACTCCAGCCTGGGCAAAAGAGCAAGACCTTGTCTCAAAAAACAAAACAAACAAAACAAAACAAAAAAACCCAAAGGAAAAAAAGAAAAGAAAAGAAAGAATGAAAATAAAAATAAGAAATCAAATGAAAAGTCTAAGTACCAACTTATATTCCTGCAAACTGAAAATGAGCCAGTCTATTCTTGGGCCATCACGGCCTTGTTTTGATTCTACAAGGTACATAAATAACTTGAATTATGGAGAGAAGTAACCAGAAGTCAAATAGCACGTTTGGGAGGGCAGTTCCCTTTAGCGGAGCAATGTGACATTTGAACCTCCCTGCTTTCATTTGGACTGCCTGGGTCCACCTCCAAGAAGCGTGCTGACATTTTAATAGTATTGTTACACAACAAGCTTCCTTTTATTTTACTGAATTTTCCCTCAGACTTGCAGCTTTTCTGACACTACCAAATTCCCTGACAGAAATAGCCCTTAAATTAAGTTGCCTCCTTGACGTCATCAGAGTTTAAAGTTAAGGAAACAATATGTTTCTAGTTCTCTTTCAAGTTCTTATGCTCAAGTCAGAACTTTTGCTCTGGTTATGTTACTGATGCTGCATTTTATGTCTCAAAATGCCTGCCATGGCTTTCCTACAAAGTCAAAAAGAATAATTTCAGTGACACATTTCCTTGGCAGACATCTTATTAGTAGAGGTAAAAATAACAGAGGGTGCTGGGGATGATGCCTCACACCTGTAATCCCAGCATTTTGGGAGGCCAAGACAGGCGGATCACTTGAGGTCAGGAGTTCGAAACCAGCCTGGCCAACAAGTGAAACTCCATCTCTACTAAAAATATAAAAATTAGCTGGGCATGATAGCAGGCACCTGTAATCCCAGCTACTTGGGAGGCTGAGAGAGGAGAATTGTTTGAACCTGGGAGGCAGAGGTTGCAGTGAGCTGAGATCATGCTACTGCACTCACTCCAGCATAGGCAACACAGTGAGAGACCTGGGAAAGAAAGAAAAGAGAAGAGAAGAGAAGAGAAGAGAAAACACAGGGGTAGAGGGGAGGTAAGAGATAGGAAATAAGGCCAGTGTATTAGTCCATTTTGCATTGCTATAAAGGAATACCTGAGGCTGGGTAATTTATAAAGAAAAGGGGTTTATTTGGTTCATGGCTCTGCAGGCTGTACAAGCATGCCGCCAGCATCTGCTCAGCTTCTGGTGAGGCCTCAGGGAGCTTTTACTCCTGGCAGAGGGTGAAGGGGAAGCAGATGCGTCACATGGTGAGAGAAGAAGCAAGAGAGAGAAGGGTGAGGTCCCAGACTCTTTTTTTTTTTTTGAGACAGAGTTGCTCTGGCACCCACGATAGAGTGCAGTGGTGGCCCGATCTCAGCTCACTGAAACCTCTGCCTCCAGGGTTCAAATGATTCTCCTGCCTCAGCCTCTCAAGTAGCTGGGATTACAGGCATGCACCACCACGCCCAACTAATTTTTGTATTTTTAGTAGAGATGGGGTTTCATCATGTTGACCAGGCTGGTCTCAAACTCCTGACCTCAGATGATCTGCCCACCTCAGCCTCCCAAAGTGCTGAGATTGTTTTAACAATCAGATCTCCCATAAACTTGTTACCGTGGGGAGGGCATCAAGCCATTCATGAGGGATCCACCCCCATGACCCAAACACCTCTCACTAGGACCACCTTCCACAGTGGGGATCACATTTCAACATGAGATTTGGACAGGAAAAATATCCAAACCATATCAGCCAGGAAGTTTGGTACAAAGAAATGATTAAATATGATCTAAAATACTGTGGTATGATAATATATGTAGCTAAGAGTCTTGGGGTCAAGGACAGGCAAGGCAAGGACTCATTTAAGGAGACAGGAAGCAGATAGATCTGTCTTTAGGTAGGGAAGTGAATATGAAAGACTGGCAAAAAGAGGCAGGAGTTCCTCCTCCCACAGGCTCTTTTGGTACCAGGCCCAATCCTGCTGGGCTACCCCCGTTGGAAGAAGCAGGGAACCATTAGGCTTCTGGCTCCCTACCCCAGGGTTCCCTAAAACCCCAAGATCAGCAGATAGGCCTGGGACAATTCCAGGTGCACTGACCCAGAGCCCATGTCCTGAAAATGGAACATCTCCACCTCTTCCTACTGAGGCCTGAAACTCCTTTAAGCAGTTGATGATAAAAGACACATTCCAGTTAAAGATAAAAGTCAAAAGATTGGCTAGGTAGCACTTTGTGTAAATAAGTTGGTTACTTTCTCCTTTCATAGAGCCAAAGGCTACATGGCTGGCGGGGGACTGGAGGCTCCCTCCTTCAAGAGAGGAAGGAGGGTTTGGAAAGTGGAGAGTCTGTGACAGAAGAGGGACCTGGGAGGCACAGCTTTGGGGAGTTGCTGTGTTCACCTTCAGTGGACCGAAGGCAGAAGAAGCTGTGCCCTGGGGCATCGTGGCCCAAGGAAGGCAATGCTGGGTCACATGATCCCTTAAAAATAATCACATAAGTTAACCTATTTGTTATAGGCCAGTAATGTTCGAGATGGAGCCTCTACCGGTCTTCCAATCCCATTCTTCTGATAGCTGACTTTACTTTGGGGTTGTAGGTCCAGGCACCACTGCTACCATTTTCATGCTGGAGCCACAGTGCCACATCACCCCTTCATCTTGGTTTTGCCACAGAAGGAGCAAAATGTTACTTGCAGGCTAATTTCAATTTTCTTCATTTTTCTGAGAAAGGCACCATACTGGGTCCCATATTTACCAATGACTCCTACCTTCTTGATGTATTTAGCCATACCTCTGCCATCCACCTGTTATGGTTTGGCTGTGTCCCCACCCAAATCTCATCTTGAATTGTAACTCCCACAATTCCCACATGTTGTGGGAGGAACGCAGTGGGAGGTGATTTAATTATGGGGGCAGGCCTTTACTGTGCTGTTCTTGCAATAGTGAATGAGTCTCATGAGATTTGATGGTTTTTAAAACAGGCGTTCCTCTGTACAAGCTCTCTTTGCCTGCTGCCATCCATGTAAAATGTGACTTGCTCCTCCTTGCCTTCTACCATGATTGTGAGGCCTCCCCAGCCATGTAGAACTGTGAGTCTGATTAAATTGTAAATTACCCTGTCTTGGATATGTCTTTGTCTGCAACATGAAAACAGATTAATACACCACCTCGGAGCCCAGTGAGGAAACCACCTCCTTTATTTTAATGTCTGCTAATTACTGTATAAATGAACCTCATCACCAGAAGATTTGTTAATTGAAGTAACATAAAATTTGCTGTTTCTCTGCATCAACTAATGGGCAAAATAACAAGCTAGCATCATAATGACAGGATCAAATTCACACATAACAATATTAACCTTAAATGTAAATGGACTAAATGCTTCAATTACAAGACACAGACTGGCAAATTGGATAGAGTCAAGACCCATCAGTGTGCTGTATTCAGGAGACCCACCTCACGTGCAGACACACATAGGCTCAAAATAAAGGGATAGAGGAATACTTACCAAGGAAATGGAAGCAAAAAAAAGCAGGAGTTGCAATCCTAGTCTCTGATAAAACAGACTTTAAACCAACAAAGATCAAAAGAGGCAAAGAAGGGCATTACATAGTGGTAAAGGGATCAATGCAACAAGAAAAGCTAACTATCCTAAATATATGTGCACCCAATACAGGAGCACCCAGATTCATAATGCAAGTTCTTAGAGACCTACAAAGAGACTTAGACTCCCACACAATAATAGTCGGAGACTTTAACACCCCACTGTCAGTATTAGACAGATCAACGAGATAGAAAATTAACAAGGATACCCAGGACTTGAACTCAGCTCTGGACCAAGCGAACCTAATAGACATCTACAGAACTCTCCACCCCAAATCAACAGAATATACACTCTGCTCAGCACCTCATCACAATTATTCTAAAATTGACCACATAATTGGAAGTAAAACACTCCTCAGCAAATGCAAAAGAATGGAAATCATAACAAATAGTCTCTCACACCACAGTGCAATCAAATCAGAACTCAGGATTAAGAAACTCACTCAAAACCACACAACTACATGGAAACTGAACAACCTGCTCCTGAATGACTACTGGGTACATAACAAAATGAAGGCAGAAATAAAGATGTTATTTGAAACCAATAGAACAAAGACACAACGTACCAGAATCTCTGGGACGCATTTAAAGCAGTGTGTAGAGGGAAATTTATAGCACTAAATGCCCACAAGAGAAAGCAGGAAAGATCTAAAATTGACACCCTAACATCACAATGAAAAGAACTAGAGAAGCAAGAGCAAACACATTCAAAAGCTAGCAGAAGGCAAGAAATAACTAAGATGAGAGCAGAACTGAAAGAGATAGAGACATGATAAACCGTTAAAAAAAATCAATGAATCCACAAGTTGGTTTGTTGAAAAGATCAACAAAATAGATAGACCACTAGACAGACTAATAAAGAAGAGAGAAGAATCAAGTGGATGCAATAAAAAATGATAAAGGGAATATCAACACTGATACAGAAATGAACCTACCATCACAGAAAACTATAAACAACTCTATGCAAATAAACTAGAAAATCTAGAAGAAATGGATAAATTCCTGGACACATACACCCTCCCAAGACTAAACCAGGAAGAAGCTAAATCCCTGAATAGACCAATAGCAGGTTCTGAAATTGAGGCAGTAATTAATAGCCTACCAACCAAAAAAAAAAAAAAGCCCAGGACCAGATGGATTCACAGCCAAATTCTACCAGAGGTACAAAGAGGAGCTGTTTGGTACCATTCCTTCTGAAACTATTCCAAACAACAGAAAAAGAGGGAATTCTCCCTAACTCGTTTTATGAGGCCAGCATCATCCTGAAACCAAAACCTGGCAGAGACACAGCAAAAAGAAAATTTCGGGCCAATATCCCTGATGAACATCGATGTGAAAATCCTCAGTAAAATACTGGCAAACCCAATCCAGCAGCACATCAAAAAGCTTGTCCACCATGATCAAGTCTGCTTCATCCCTGGGATGCAAGGCTGGTTCAACAAATCAATAAATGGAATCTATCACATAAACAGAACCAATGACAAAAACCACATTATTATCTTAATAGATACAAAAAAGGTCTTTGACAAAATTCAACAGCTCTTCATGCTAAAAACTCTCAATAAACTAGGTGTTGACGGAACATATCTCAAAATAATAAGAGTTATTTATGACCAACCCACAGCCAATATCATACTGAATGGGCAAAAACTGGAAGCATTCCCTTTGAAAACTGGCACAAGACAAGGATGCCTTCTCTCACCACTCCTTTTCAACATAGTTTTGGAAGTTCTGGCCAGGGCAATCAGGCAGGAGAAAGAAATAAAGGGTATTCAGTTAGGAAAACAGGAAGTCAAATTGTCCCTGTTTGCAGATGACATGATTGTATATTTAGAAAACCCCATCATCTCAGTCCAAAATCTCCTTAAGCTGATGAGCAACTTCAGCAAAGTCTCAGGATACAAAATCAGTGCACAAGAATCACAAGCACTCCCATACACCAATAGTAGACAAACAGAGAGCCAAATCATGAATGAACTCCCATTCACAATTGCTACAAAGAGAATAAAATACCTAGGAATCCAACTTACAAAGGATGTGAAGGACCTCTTCAAGGAGAACTACAAACCACTGCTCAAGGAAATAAGACAGGGCACAAATAAATGGAAAAGCATTCCATGCTTATGGATATGAAGAATCAATATCATGAAAATGGCCATACTGACCAAAGTAATTTATAGAGTCAATGCTATCCCCATCAAGCTACCACTGACTTTCTTCACAAAATTGGAAAAAACTATTTTAAACTTCATATGGAACCAAAAAGGAGCCCACATAGCTAAGACAATCCTAAGCAAAAAGAACGAAGCTGGAGGCATCATGCCACCTGAGTTCAAACTATACTACAAGGCTACAGTAAGAAAAACAGCATGGTCTGATATCAAAACAGATATATAGACCAATGGAACAGAACAGAGACCTCAGAAATAACACCACACATCTACAACCATCTGATCTTTGACAAACCTGACAAAAACAAGCACTAGGGAAAGGATTCCCTATTTAATAAATGGTGTTGAGAAAACTGGCTAGCCATATGCAGAAAACTGAAACTGGACCCCTTCCTTACACCTTATACAAAAATTAACTCAAGATGGATTAAGGACTTAAATGTAAGACCTAAAACCATAAAAATCCTAGAAGAAAACCTAGGCATACCATTCAGGACATAGGCATGGGCAAAGACTTCATGTCTAAAATACCAAAAGCAATGGCAGCAAAAGCCATAATTGACAGATGGGATCTAATTAAACTAAAGACCTTTTGCACAGTGAACAGGCAACCTACAGAATGGGAGGAAATTTTTGCGATCTATCCATCTGACAAAGGGCTAATATCCAGAATCTACAAAGAACTTAAATAAATTTACAAGAAAAAAAACAATCAACCCCATCAAAAAGTGGGTGAAGGATATGAACAGACACTTCTCAAAAGAAGACATTTATGCAGCCAACAAACATACGAAAAATAGCTCATCATCACTGGTCATTAGAGAAATGCAAATCAATACCACAATGAGATACCATCTCATGCCAGTTAGAGTGGCAATTATTACAAAGTCAGGAAACAACAGATGCTGGAGAGGATGTGGAGAAATAGGAACACTTTTACACTGTTGATAGGAGTGTAAATTAGTCCAACCATTGTGGAAGACAGTGTGGCAATTCCTCAAGGATCTAGAACTAGAAATACCATTTGACCCAGCCATCCCATTACTGATATATACCCAAAGGATTATAAATCATTCTGCTATAAAGACACATGCACATGTATGTTTATTGTGGCACTATTTACAATAGCAAAGATTTGGAACCAACCCAAATGCCCATCAATGATAGACTGGATAAGGAAAATGTGGCACATATACACCATGGAATACTATGCAGCCATGAAAAAGGGTAAGTTCATGTTCTTTGCAGGGACTTGGATGAAGCTGGAAACCATCATTCTCAGCAAACTAACACAAGAACAGAAAACCAAACACTGCATGTTCTCACTCTTAAGTGGGAGCTGAACAAGAAGAACACATGGACACAGGGAGAGGAACATCACATACTGTGGGGATGGGGGTCTAGGGGAAGGATAGCATTAGGATAAATACCTAATGCAGGTGACAGGTTCATGGGTACAGCAAACCACCATGGCACGTGCATACCTATGTAACAAAACTGCACGTCCTGCACATGTATCCCAGAACTTAAAGTAAAATAAAAAACATTTTAGGTATCATTAAAAAATTTGCTGTTTTTAAAATGACTTATTGAGATAATCAGAGAGTGGTATTTCAACCATGGAAACATTAATAGACTCAGAAAAAGCAAAACCTTGGCACACTCCAGTGCAGGGAGCTGTATAGGGGCAGGGTCTAGGTCAAAATAAGGATTGCTAGGACACAATCCCACAGACCCTGCTTTGCTAGCCGGAAAAACACTTTCCTCTATGCACCAGCTTTCCTGCCTCAAAACAGGAGCTACTGCTTTACAGAAAATGTCAGATTGACTCTCACGGCATTCATCCCTGTGAGGGGCATATTATTCTCTCATTGGGCAGCAGTTAAGGCCTGCACTTGAAGCCACAGCATTGGCAAGTCCAAAGCTAGGGTTGAAGGGAGGCTTGGGTGTGGAGCCTGCACTCCTGAGCACAGTGTGCATGGCCTCCAGGGGCTCCGCTGCTCACCCAGGGCCTGGGAGGCAGCCACACAGCCACCTCCATAATGCACAGGGCACCTATCCACAGCCCGGGCACTCTGCAAGTATTTCCAAAAGTGCCCTTAGTTCACTGGAGATTAGTCAGGATGAAGAAAGGGGCTTTCTGCCCTGCCTTTCCTCCCATCCAAGGGCAGCTCAGATTGATAAAGGCTGTAAGAAGAAAATCCTCTCTAGCTGGGCGTGGTGGCTCACACCTGTGGTCCCAGTGACTTGGGAGGCTGAGGAAGGAGAATCACCTGAACCCAGGAAATGGAGGTTGCAGTGAGCTGAGATCGTGCCACTGCACCTCAGCCTGGGCAACAGAGTGAGACCCTGTCTCTAAATTAATTAATTAATTAATTAAAATAAAATAAAGAGAAAATCCTTGACCTGGAGCTTAACTAAGACGCTCTAGCATGATGATTTTCCTCCTTTCTAGAGGTGTGAAAATCACCTCCTAGATCCTGTCTTATTTTTCTTTATAATGTGTCTGAATCGAACGACTGCCTATAATTGTCAGAACAAAATCTTAAGGCAAGTCATACAGCTTGCTGCTGATCCTAGCGGTCATTTGTAGTCTCTATCTTGGTCCCTGTGCCATTTTCTTGGGAACAGTGCCACTCAAACAGTGGTAGAAAGGCCGACATCAATCATCATGGGCACCTGGGAGTTTGTAACAGATGCAGATCCTCAGGTCTCACCCGAGACTTACTGAATCAGAGACTGGGGAGTCAGGCCTGGTCGGGTTCGGCAAGCATTCCAGGTGATTCTGATGCAGCTAGAAGCTGGGAAGCACTGTTTCAGGAGACTATAAATGACAAATTAACTCGTGTTCTACTTAAACCCTCATACTGATAGACTCAGATCCTATGTGAGTTTTGGACTCCTAGATGGATAAACCTAAGTGTCCTGTCAGCTGCTAGACCTGCACCCTCTCCCAGTCACGCCTCTGCCCTGGAATTTTCCCTTGTCAACACTCTGCTGTCCTACGTTCCTTAGGGCGGCAATTTATGAGACCAATTTATTAAAGCGTTGTCCCTCCATCCCCACCTCAGGTAGTATGCCTTTCAACAGGGGAGACGTTGTAAATAAGCACACAAAAATTTAATGCAGAATACTATTTTGAAAATTATTACCAGGCATTACTTTTTGTTTGCTTTTTATGAGCTCATGACCTTCTCCCCGGTCTTACTGAAGCAGAGGATTAGGATTATTTCAGAAATAATGCAAACAGAAAAAAAGTTAATATTCAGCTTCTGGTATCTAAAATAAGATTTGAAGCAAAACAGTAACCTTGAAAGTTGGCCGTTAAATTAAAAAATAAATAAATAAAGGTTTTCTAAAACGTTAGTTCTTGTGTAACATATTAAGGGCTCTGTGTGGTGAAGTATTAGATCATGGAACTTTTTACAAGATGGAAATTGCATGGCAAGCACAGAAATTGCATGGCCAAGCACAGTTCAAGCCTGTAACCCCAGCACTTAGGGAGGCCAGGGTACGAGAATCGCTTGAGCTCAGGAATTTGAGACCAGCCTGGGAAACATAGTGAGACCTTATCTCCACAAAATTTTTTAAATCAGCCAGGTGTGGTGGTGCATGCCTACAGTACCAACTATTCAGGAGGCTGAGGTGGGAGGATCGCTTGAGCCTGGGACGTTGAGGCTGCAGTGAGCCATGATCATGCCACTGCACTCCAGCCTGGGCAACAAAGAGAGACCCTGTGTCAAAAAAGGAAGGAAGGAAGGAAGGAAGGAAGGAAGGAAGGAAGGAAGGAAGGAAGGAAGGAAGGAAGGAAGGGAGGGAGGGAGGGAGGGAGGGAGGGAGGGAGGGAGGGAGGGAAATTGCAGGTAGACAGGAATGGGAATTTTTGTTTTCAGTCCCGTCCCTCAGACCTTAAATAGCGTTGGGCAGTGAAAGGTGCTCCATCAGTCAGCTCTGGGACCTGATCACCACTCTCTGTTCTAGGCCTGAAGGAGGAGACATTTAGATCAGGTTGAAGGAAACATTGCGAGTGGCAGGGCTGTGCCCCGTTTCCCATCTGGGATCTTGGTGGGGACTGCTGTGAAGGTCAAGATAGGCAGCCTTGCATTGCTAGGAGCGCAGAGAGCGGTCTAGTGTGTACTCTTGAACACGTTTTCTCCCACAAGCCAGGAGATTTGCCAAGGCCCTAATGTGGCTGGGAGCAAAATAACCCTACAGCCCAGACTGTGGGTGGCCACCTGGGCCAGGACCCAGAGGGACAGTGTGGCAGGGACTCAGAAATGTCTGTGATGATAGAGTGAGGCAAGGGGAGGCCATATCCGTAGGGAGGGCCAGTGGGCTGAGAAAGACCACAGCAAGAGTTTGCAGACAGCTGAGACCAGTAGCACACCAAACCAGCCCACACACAGCATGGGGGTCACCAAGGGTGTTCTCACACACAGGCCTGCCATGACATCCTGAAAGCCTGCTCCTCACACCCCACACAAATACCTTCTAAGAAAGGAGCAGGGCAGGAGAAGAATCTGGAAGACAACAATTCAACCGTGGAGACCAAAGTCACCCTAAAGGCACAGTATTTAAATCATGGCATCTAAGTCTTGAACTGCTTGGACTCTGTCTAGTTTATTTCTGTTGCTACCCAGTGGGTGGGGGACTCGTGAGAACCCCAATAGACATTTTCTTCGCACATGTGAGCATGATCAGTCAGAAGTCCCGCTACTCCCTGGGTACCACCTGAGCTAAACGGGACATCCTCGTCCTGTTTATTTTCAGTAAACTACGTCCCAGGCCTCTCCAGTGGAGCCCAGCTGATGCCTGTGATGCTGTGTGCGTTGTCAGGCTCTCCATGGTGCCATCTTCAGGCTCAGGGGAGACGCCAGACGCTTCCAGCTCCCTCATGTTCCTCCTTTACCAAGTTATTAATATATTTTCAACACGTGGTCTCACCCTGAGGCACCAAGACCACCGGTTGGGTTTGGAGAGGGCTATGGGGGGTGGTGTAAGGCACCCCCAGATTGTAGGAGGAGACTCAAAGAACCAAGGGGCTCCAGGCAGTTGTAGGAGACACAAGAAAATGAAAACTGCAGACCTGGAGGATTGGGGCTCAGAGCGCATCTGTCCAACCACCTTACTTGACCAAACCAGGAAACTGAGGCTAACCAAGTCATAATATCAAGACAAGAGCCTGTGTTTGGGGGTCTCTGTCCTTTGCAGCCCTCCCCTGGAGGAGAGGGTGGTGCACAGGTAAGGGGGTCCCAGGAAGGCTCCATGTGGGAGACCGGTCCCACTTGCCTTTCATTTCCCTGCAAGCCAGCCCCGAGAGTGGGACCCACTTCTAGTTCCAGTTTGTTCTATTATTTTTAAAAAATTGTTTTAAAATAATATTACCATTTTAATTAACCTCTTTCACTGTTTGGCATCATCCTAGTCCTTGTGCTCTATATACCCCTAACAACAAATCATGCTGCTTGCCTATTGACTGGCTGTAAATCAAACCTTTTACAGCCTATTAAATCACAGCAGATTGACTAGGTGGTTTTTGCAAAGTCAGCCTTTTAGGCCAACATTGTTGTTTCTTCTTGTCTCCCAACTTGGGAGATGGGGCCCAAGTTCTCTGTGTGGGGGTTGTGGGCTTTAGGGCTGACCGTGTTTAAGGCTCCAAGCTAAATTTAGTCCTCCCAGCTGGTTGTTATTCCAGCAACTAAGTGTAGGCTTGCCCAGCTGTATTTTAAGCTGAGCCCCAAATTTCTCTCTGTTTGGTTTTGTTGTGTTCTGCAGGATTTTGCTTTAGCTACCAAAAATATACAGGATTTTCTTGTGGATGTTTAAATAAGTAAGTTCAACAGGAGTGGGCAAGAACACGCCATCTAACCATGACGTGGAAATTTGTGATTTCAAGGTACCTGTCTGGCAAGTGAAGGACATTTTTTTGACCACCAAGTTCACTGTCTGAGACTAAGGAAAAAAGGAAGGCCTTGCTTGCTAATTTGCACATTCAGAAAGCTTACTGTTAAGAAGCATTTGCAAAATTTCCAAAACCCTATGCTAAGGTACAAAACAGTATACATTGTATGCCACCATCTGTATAGGAAAATAGAAAATACATGTTTGTATATGCAAATGATATTTCTGGAAACATTTGCAAGGAATTGGCAATGCTGGTTGCCCCTGGAGAGAAAAACTGAACGACTGAAGGCCAGGGAGTCAGGTTAGAATTTTTTTTTTTTTTTTTAACTGTGTGTGTGCATTCCTTATAGCTTTTATGCTTTAAAAATGTGTAATTCAGATTGTGCATCTGTACACTGACATGTAAATTCATGGCTTCATTATTCCACTATTGCCATAGCAGTGTGCAATGTAGCACCTCCCAGTGCAGAAACTCTGGGGAAGAGCAAGCAACAGGTCACAGATGTGTGAGCAGAGACATGTGAGTTCACAGTATACACACATCTGCACATGCACAGACACACTCATATTTTTCAGCACATAATTGCACTAGTAAAGGTTTTAAAAATAGAGTACTGACTAAAAAGGCTGGAAGCAAATATTCCAAAATGTTAATAGTACTTAATTCTGCATAGTGGGAGTGTGGGTGATTGCTATTTTCTTCTCTAGATGTATGTGCATTGAAAACATTTCAACCCAAAGCTTTCTTTTAAAAATAGTTCTGGACCTTTTGTTTTTAAAAAGTGTCTTATGCAGGAAGACTGAAGGAGTCTGCATAGGAGTGAGTCTCCAAGTGTTCATATTCAGTATCCTATTAGAAGCACCTGAATTTCTTCTAATTTTCACTTCATATCATTCAGGGATGACTCATATTTGCTAATGCCTCACCCTTGGATCCACTCATTTCAGTTCAACAAATGTTTATCCAACAAGTATTATGGACTCACAATGGGCTGGGTCCGAGATGAGTGAGACACAACATAGCTCAATTCATGTGGGAAATAATTATCCTTTCTCTAAGAATTTTCTAAAGCAAGAAAACATTTGCATTGACTCTCAGCTTTAAACAAAATACTTCTCAGTCATCACAATTCCATGCAGCTAAGGCCTTATGTCTTCCTCCTGAACTCTTCCCACAGGGATTCTTATTTCAGGCGCCATCCTTGCTCAAAGGCAGGAGGCTGGACAGGATGACCTTCAGGGGCCATTGGATTCTTGTCATTTGTTGGTCCCGCCCTATTCTACAACACAATAACAAGACTGAAGTTGTGACATGGTAAAGAAGAAAACAGTTTATCCTGGAAATTGAGAGTCAAATTTCTTAACAAAGTCATCACAGTGTGTTCTACTTACTTCAGCATTTTAACCTCCTGGACCAGCTGTGAACTTGAGGTCAGTGTATTGACTGCACCAATAACTCACTCAAAGCTCTTTCTGGAAAGGAGCTAAACACCAGGATGAGCTTGCCAAACGCTGTGTGGAGGCAGAGGAAGAGGGTCATGGGGGTGCAGGTGAGAAAGATCTGGTCCTAGGGAGAGTGTTGGTGAGAGCCAGCGGAAGTGCCAGGAAGTGCCTGGAGACAGGGAGAGACACGGAGGTCTCCAGTGGGGATCCTCGCTCCACAGAAACAGATTCTGTTCTGCAAGGTCCCCAGTGGGGTCGTCTGGAATTCCTGCCAGAGCCTGAGTCTGCATCGTGATGGACTGCTACCCTCACAGAGCCAGGCCAGCCTGGGGCTCACACTTAGTTTAGAATCATTGGCGAAGTAGAAATGAGGAAGTGGGAAGTAGAAAAATGACTCTGAGTCACTTGGGTTTTTGTTGTTGTTGTTGTTGTTGTTGTTGTTGTTGTTTTTACCCAGCACTGTAGATTCTCTTGACCCTGACCTTTTGTTTAATCTTTTTTTTTTTTTTAATTTTTTTTTCATTGTTTCAGAGACAGGGTCTCCCTCTGTGGTCCAGTGGTGCGCAGTGGTGTGATCCTAGCTCACTACAGCTTTGAACTCCTGGCCTTCAGTAATCTCCTTGCCTCAGCCTCCCAAAGTGCTGGGATAACAGGTGTGAGCCACCACACCTGACCTGACCCTGACCTTTTAACACACCCAACCTTGGGCCAATCGCTCCATCCATTTGTTCTCTGGCTGAAAACAGGGTGCCATCTATTGTTGCAGCAAATCGCTTCACTGCCCGCTGTCTCTGCAGCAAATCCGTGCTTTCTATAATAACCTTTGTGGGCCCTCCGTGTTGCTCAGAAACCTTCTACTTACCCCCTGGGCTCCCTCTCCTCATCGCAAACATATTTTTCCCTACACCTGCCATACATTCCCCCATGGTCCTTTCTTTCTCAAGGGTGAGTCCGTCCCCTTTTTCATTAGAAGACAGGCTGCCTGCTGTGTTTCAGCTCCCTCAGTTTCCCTTCTCGCTATGCAAAATCCGCCATGTTGTGTATTTCTCCCTGTGGCAGGCAGACTCCAAGATGGCTCCCAATGATCCCTGCCTCCCGGTGTTTGCACCCTTGTGGATCTCCTCCTCTTGGAGTATGAGGGCGCCTGTGACTGTCTCCAGCAATAGAACAGGGCGAGGTGATGTCGCTCCTGTGATGACGTTACATAAGATTGTAGCTTCCATCTGGCTAGCAGACTGTCTCCATCGAGTTTCCCCCTTGCTAGCTTTGTTGAAGTAACGCACCATATGGAGAGGCCCACATGGCAAGAACTGAGAGCAGCCCTCAGCTAACCGCAGCAGGGAAGTAAGGCCCTTTGAGAATCCACAAGAAATTGCAACCTGCCAACAACCACATAAGCTTGGAAGGGAATCCTTCCCTAGTCAAGCCTCAGACGAGACCCCAGCTGAGGTGACACCTTGGCTGACACCTTGATTGCAGCCTTCTGAGAGACTCTGAAACAGGACTGAGCTAAGCTGTTCCCAGATTCCTGACTCACAGAAACTGTCAGATAATTAATGTGTGTTTCAAGTTGCCAAGTTTGTAATGATTTTGTTACATAGCAGTAGATAACTATTTTTCCTCCTTTCTCAAACTAATAGATGCTTCCCCAGTTCCTTTCCAACTCCCTAGCCCATCCACATCTGCTTTTGATCCCATTCCTTCCTCTCTCTTTCAGGTTATTTCTTCAGCTTCGGAGTTAGTTAAATCCACCTGTCCACCCATGCTGTAACTGCATATCCACAGTGGAAATTAATGCATACCCCTGATGACCATTTCACTGGACTTCAGGGCCACTGAACTTGGGGGTCCTTAAGGGCTGTCCTGATACTCCCTAGACCACCCAGGACTGTCTCCCCCCTAGGTCACCAGATTATACCTTTGCCTCCATTCTCAAATCTCCAACACCCCTTTACCTATCTTGTCATTAAGCTGCTGACTTTGCTTGCCGTTTCCCAGAGAAAAAAGGAGCAATCAATAGGGAACGTGCACCCTTGCCACCCCCACACTGCCACCACTGCATCTGCCAACTTACCTGCACCTGTGTCCAGCCACCCTGCCTCCGCCTTCTGTTTCTCTGAACTGTGAGCTGGAACCTTGCCTAAGGCCAGTCTCTCCATCTGTGCAATAGACCCTACCTCCTTTCACCTATCCAAGTCCATAGCACAAAACGTCCTCTTTATTTCTTCTGCATCAGCAATTTGTCCCCGTCTAACGGAGTCTTTCCATGAGTTATACCAACTACTGTGATTTCTCCCATCTTAAAGAAAAACAAAAGAAAGAAAATACTTTCTTGGGCTCATATCTATCTTTCCCTCTTTCTATCACTCCATTTTCCTACTCTCCTTTGCAGCAAAATTCCTCCAAAGAGTTGTTTAAATGTTCTCTCTCTGATTCCTCTCTTAGAATTCTCTTTCAAACCTCCTTCTGCCAGGCTTCTCCACTCACTCCCCACCACCCATTCCCTTGCTCTTGCTAGGTCACCAGTGACCTCCATCTGGCCCAACCCAATGGACAGTGCTGAGTCCCCATCTCAGCTGGCCTGGCAGTAGCATGCCCACCTCCTTCCAACACTTTCTTCATGTATCTCTGGGACACTACTCACCTCTGATTCTCCTCTGCCCTCACTGACTACTCACTCAGTCTTCTTGGCTGGTTGCTTCTTCTCTCCTGCTCTAAATGTGGGGGAACCCAGAGCTCAGTCCCCAGACTCCTTTTCTCCCTGCGCTTACTCCCTAAGGGATCTCACCCTTCTCACAGCGTAAATACTGCCTATACACCAAGAACCCCAAATGTCCTGAGCCAGCACGAATCCCTCCCCTAGGCTGAAGGCTCACATGTCCATCCACCTACTTCTCCACTTGGATGTCAAAGGGCATCTCAAAATGAGCGTGTCTAAAACTGAACTCCTAACTTCCCACCAATACTGCACCTCTTGAAGTCTTCCCGTCTCAGCAACTCCATCTTCCCAATTGCTACTGACAAAAACCATGCACTTATCCTTGATTCCTCTCTTCCTGTCATGTGCCACATCAAATCCATGAGCATATTACAGTGGCTGCACTTGCAACATGTATCCAGGATCCAACCTCTTCTCATCACCTCCACTTTAGCCCAAGCCACCCATCACCTATGACTGCAATAACTTCCTTACTGTTCTCCCAGCTTCTACCCTTCCCCTCCATCAGTCTGTTCTCAATATACTCACCAGGCTGGTCAGTTTAGAACATAAGTCAGATTGTTCCTCTAATCAAACTTCATTAGCTTCCCCTCCATATTGCTTAGAATAAAAGTCAAAGTGCCTTCAGTAGCCTGGGGATAAGGTCTTCCATGAGCTATCCACTGCTCCATCCGCACTCCCACCCCTCACTATTTCTCTGAACTCTTTTACCACTGACCCCTTTACTCATTCTGCTCCAGCCACACCGACCTCCTTGCTATTCCTCTGAGCACGGGCATGTTTCCACCTCAAGGCCTCTGTCCTTTCTGTTCTCTCTATCTGGATCATTCTCTCAGGATTCACAGATATCTTGTGCTTTTTTAAAGCTTTATGCTCCAATGTCATCTCTTCAGCAAGGCCTACCTTGACTTACCCTATTGAAAATGGTAACACTCCCCACCCAGCATTCCCTTTCCTTCTTCCCTGTTTTATCATTCTCTCTATCACTACAGAATACACTCTATATCTTACTCATTTAGTTATTGGTTATTGTCTGCCCCCACTGTAGAACAGAAACTGGTTGAGGGTAGAGACATTTGATTTTATAGTTCACCTCTGTACCATCAGTGCCTGGCAGGTGGTAGGTACTCAATAAAAATGATAGGCTGAATATTGTTGTTAAAAATTCCTTGGACTTGGTCTTGAGAGAACAATTAGGGTGACAGGGCTAGAGCGAAGCAGAGAGCTCACGCTTCCACTCTACATCCACAGATTCGACTACAGGCTGAGTATCTCTTATCCCAAATGCTTGCAACCACAAGTGTTTCGGATTTTGGAATATTTGCATTATACTTGCTGATTGAGAAACCCAAATCTGAAAACCCAAACCCCAAAAAGGTCCATTGAGCATTTTCTTTGCCCATCATGTCAGTACTCAGAAAATTTCAAATCTTGGAGCATTTTAGATTTCGGATTTGGGATGCTCAATCTGTAATCGCCTCTATTTGATAAACCCCACCTTTATATCTCTGATATCCAAATTCCTATTTCTAGCTGCCTGATTACTGTTTCTATGAGAAACTCAGAGTGTGAACATTCTGAGTTCGTACCTCGTGTAGTATTCTTTTTGTGTTTCTCATCTCAGAGCAGGTCATTACCTGCCATTCACTCAGTCATCCAGATGAGAAGCTGATCAATTACACTTGTGCAAACATCTACTGAGTATCTACTCTCTGCCACCCAGCCACTAGCAGCACAGGGCAACGCACACAGCTCCCTCTTTCAAGGAGTTGAGTTTGGTGCAGTAGGCATTGTGATAGAGAAATGTACAAGGTGCTTTTGTTCATTTTTCCAAAGTGAAACTACCTACTTTTTATGATTAAAATAGCATATGCCTCTTATAAACAGTTTGATTGCAGAAATAAAATAGAAAATGAAAGTCACCTGTAATCTCACATTCAACAGAGCACTGCTGTTAATAGGTTGGTATATGATACAGTTTCCTCCAGATCTCAATGCTGAAATGTGATCCCCAGCGTTGGAAGTGGGGCCTAGCAGGAGGTGTTTGGGTCATAAAGGCAGATCCCTTATGAATGGTTTGGTGCCCTCTCTCTGGTGAGGAGTGAGTTCTTGCTCGATTAGTTCACATGGAGGCTAGTTATTTAAAAGAGCATGGCACCTCTCCCCTATCTGTCTTCCTTCTTTCTTCTCCTAGCATGGGATACCTGTTCCCCTTTCCCTTCTGCCATGAGTAGGAGCTTCCTATGGCCTCAGCAGAGGCAGTTGCTGGTGCCATGCTTCTTGTGCAGCCTGCAGAAGCATGAGTCAAATAAATCTCTTTTCTTTGTAAATTACCCAGCCTCAGGTGTTCCTTTATAGCAACACAAACGGACTAAGACAGCATATATCCCTCCAGAGATTTTTCTATGTGTATTTAAAGATAGCTAATACTTACTGAATTCTTAGCATGGATTACAAACCTTTATGCTGTGCACTTTAATATTAACTCATTTTAACATCGCAATGATCCTCTGAGGTAGGTATTTTATTATCCCCATTTTATGGACAAGGAAACTGAGGTTTAATGAGGTCAAATAAGATCCCATAGGTGGTAAAATGACTCTCAGTCAACTTAGGCTGAGTTATGTTCTGGTAACAAGCATTTTCTTTTCTTTCTTTCTTTTTCTTTTTTTTCTTTTCTTTTTTTTTTTTTTTGAGACAGTGCAGTGGTGTGATCTCAGCTCACTGCAACCTGTACCCCCCAGGTTCAAGCGATTCTCCTGCCTCAGCCTCCCAAGTAGCTGGGATTACAGGCATATGCCACCACACCCAGCTGATTTTTGTATTATTTAAGGAGAGACAGGGTTTCACTATGTTGGCCAGACTGGTCTCAAATTCCTGACCTCCAGTGATCTGCCTGCCTCAGCCTCCCAAAGGGCTGGGATTATAGGCATGAGCAACCATGACCAGCCAACAAGAATCTTCAAAATCTCAGTGGCTGACAATAACAAAGGTTTATTTCTTGCTTATGCTAATGAATCATGTCGACTAAGAGTCAGCTGTGGCTCTGCTCCATGCTGTCTTTGTTCCAGGACCCAGGATGAAGCTGAAGGAGCACCCTCTATCTGGGACTTAGCTGATCATCATAATACAGCAGAAGCAAACAGTGGCTCCTGAAGCATCTACTTAGAAGGGTCATATATCACTTCTGCTCTCATTTCTTAGCCAAAGCAGGTTCTAGGACCAGCCTGCTATTAATGAACAGGAACGAATAACCTTCCCCCAGGGAGAGACAGTAAATATTTTTCAGCAGTAACACAATCCACTGAAAGTCCTGAGCTGGGATTTTAACCAGCCTGTCTTTAGAGCTTAAAAGCTTAACTACTCTTCATATACTGTGTGTATTTTAACCCTAAAAGTAGGAGTTCTACACATATTGCTGGGTAAACTCCTTTATCATCTGATCAGTCTCAGACATCTTGTTATATTTGTTCATATAGACTTTGCATATTCTTTTTTCAAGGCTATAGAGTTTCAGATACGGTATCCCCCATTCTGCCTATTGAGATCCTTCTCATTCATTCAAGTTCAACTCAGGGACCTCACCCACCAGAACAAGTCATACTTTTTCAGCATGTGGGCAGTATTGGGTTTACACTTCACTTTGGTCACATGCATGCCTTGTCTTAGAGTTCTTTGTATACATATCTGTTTACCTCACTTGATTTTAAGCACGTGGAAGCAAGAATCATATTCTAGACATAGATAAAGATTGCTATCTTCCTATGCTTGGCTGTGCTCAACAGAGATGAGATGCTGTTTGTTGGTTTTGCAATACTGTGGAATTATCCTCCGTGCCATCCCTGTCACTTCATTGCCTGCGCTGGTCCTTTTGTATCATTTAAATTTGGTGACCCCTTCAGAACTCACACAGTTTGAATAGTTCTGCTTTCCAGTATTCATCAAATTACACCAGCAATGACAACATTAAAGAAACAATGGCAAATAGGCATCAATCTCTCCCTTCTGACTCTTTAAAAGAAGAATATAGCACAGGAGAAACACAAACCTAGTAAAATAATTGCTCTAAATCCATACCATCAAGTTTTCCTCTCCCCTCTCTACAGCAAAAGTTACTGGCTGCACGGGAGTTCATCTTTAAGAACAGAGCTGTCGGAACGACGCCAGGGCTGAAGCCTGAATAAAGCCGCAGAGCCAGGCGCACTTGCTAATGATCTAAGAGAGGGTCCCGCCACATGCACTCAAACACACAGCACACTCTCGGGGTTCAAAAGCTCCCTTTCATGCACCCAGAATGTTTATTTTTTTTTAAGAGTGGCAAATGAAAATGAATTTCTAATCTGCATCACAACCAGGGTGCTCCATGCGTCGAAAAAAAGCCCTTCCCTGACACAAAGGCCATGGCCATCTGGAAGAAAAGCCACCCTCCTAAGCAGATCAGCTGCAGGTTCCATCGCACTGGGGCGGATTTGCCCGGAAACAGGCTTCTTGCCTTTATTAACTTACCCCGTCATTAACAGTAATCAGCATTGTCCGCTCTATCTAATTCTTACTGAGCACCTGGGTATGTGGTGTTGCATGGCCTGTCCCTGAGAGACCCTAAGGACAAATGCATCCTCTCTTGTCCCAAAGCCAGCTTTGTCAACAGGAGGTGCTTTGGAAAAGTAGTGTGAGCAGGGCCAAAACCAACCAAAGTCAACACGATTTTTAAAAGTGTGGTGTGTGTGCAGGTGAATGTCAAGCCCTTAGTGGTAAGAAGGTGCTCTCAGGGCCCTCCCCTGCTTCTTCAGGACTCCCCCCACCAAGGCCCCTAGGAGCACAGCCAGATTTCCCCCCTCATTCTGCAGTGCAACAAGGCTCTCGCCTCAGTGCACTGAGCCTGCTCCTGCTGTGGGGACCCAGGCTGGAGTGTGAAACCAACCCTCCGCCTGCCGCAGGGACTGTTATCACCGCTCTCCACGTTGCTTCCTGTCACGTATCCTGTGCCAATGCTGTGTCAAGCCCATCTTACATTTTTCAAAGTGCCTTTAGCATCATTTCCTGAGCCTGAACATTTGCTCATGCTGCAAAACAAGAACTCATTTTGCAAAGTTTCACTCGGGATTATTGGGACCACAGAGGCAAGAGTAAACACTATTCTCTTATCAGCAAGAGAGACAGAGAGCCCAGCTTTGCTGTGACACTCCAGTAATTTGCAAACCTGAGCAGGTCTGTGTGCTTTTATCTAAGTAGAGAGACCTGCTCTTCCAGTTAAAAAAAAATATTAAAAATTAAACCATTCCCTCGCCCCACATAGTTTAGCATCAGATAATTTTCTGCTGTGATTCCTTCTTTCTCGAGGGCTGCAAGGAGGCAGCATGGAGGTGCCAGGAGTTTGGCTCAGTGTACAGGTGGCGGGCATGTTAGTCTCAGCCCAGTTCACTGTAAATAATGCAGCCTGACAAGATTTCTCCTTTCCTTTCGCCTTTCGCCTAACCCTTTCAGCCCGCTCGCTTACATCATCCTGGTTGGATTTAAATAGCTAACTGTGCCATGTTCTCCCGGATACAAACCACCGGATTGGCCACCTCCCTAGCTAGCCTCTACCTACTGAGAGGCAGGAGGTAGAGCTCTGGGGCCAATGGCTGCCAGAGCTCAACGCTTGCTGAAGTCCAGTGGATTTTCTGTCACTAAGGGAGGGAAAAACACAGACACACAAGAGGTCTGTTCGTGCATGGGAATACTTGCATGCCTGGACAATGAGTTGTGGTGTGTGAATCTTACTATGTCCTGCCTATAAAGGGAAAAGATAATGTGCATCCTTTGTTCCCTCCTATTAGACTATACCTAGATGATACATTCAAACTCAGTGGTTAACTTATGAAATAATTTCAGCTCAAAAGATGGATAGAAAATCTCTGGGAACTGCAACCTTTCCCTTTTCATTTTAAGGATATGTTAGCTACATTCTTGCGGCAGTGCAATGTTGCATGAATATCAAGCTGAGTTTAACTCCACTGTGCTCAACAACAAATGCTTTTAATTATTTTAACTTTTTTTTAAGTAATGAATTGTGAGTTGAGCAGTCTGCTAAGCTGTTGTTGTCTTCAATAAGAACTCTTGCAAAAAAAAGGCTAGAAGAGAAAACTGATTGAAGAAGTTAAGGGTGAGACTAATGTAACCCACTGGAATCATATCATTCTAGAATTTTAATTAAGTAAATTTAAAAGCACTAGAGAGCCATTTACACAAATAATAGGCTGAAAGTTACCAAGCTGTGTTTAAATCTGCAATCATTGTTCAAAGGAAAACTGGAAATCCTTAACCCTATGTGCAACCCCCAAAGAGAATGAATGCTGTGGGAGCAGGGGGTTGAGGCACAGAGAGAACTCCTGGCTTCCCATTCAGAAAAACATTATGAAAATCCTTGCAGAAGGTATGAGGCCTGAGATAAAGCATAATGGAAATAACACATATGCATAGATGCACGGTATGCCTTCACAAATACATTAAGCCACAATTCACTTAAATGATAAGAATGAAACGGAAAGCTCATTCCATCTAATGAGGAATAAAACAAATCCCTGTAAAGTCACTTGTATGACAGGATACTTGGGGTAGGCTACATGATCTAAGCAGTTACCTTCGAGCTAATTCAGGCCTTTTGCCAGGCCAGGCCTGTGTATCTCATTGATCAGGGTCAAACACAGCAAAGAACTAAATTTAGGAACACACAGGTGATTGGTTAGAAAAAACAATCCACTCTGGACACAGCTGAGCCCGCTAGATGGAATACATTTACAACCCTAGCAGCATTGGAGTGCAGCCTTCCAGATTTCAAAGCAAAATTAGATAACTCCCTTATTCCAAATAAATTAGCAATAACTCATGACTTCAGTGACCTCACACTTCAGTGCTTCCTAAATGAAATGTGATTTTCCTTGTTGAGATGTAATAATGCTGGGTACATTGTTAGTTGCATTATTTTTTATACTTTTTTTGTATTTAAACTATTTCATAAAGTCTATATACCATTTGACCTAGTAATTCTATGCATAGGGGTTTATTCTATAGATATGCTTATACATAAGCATTGCTTGTAATAACAAGGGATTTTAAACAACTTAAAAGTTATTCAAAAAGAACTGGTATGGATATTAGGCTATAGCCTTGCAGGGGGGAACTGTGTTGCCCACCAAAAGAATGAAGCAGCACTGACTGTACTGATATGGAACCGTCTCCATTATACAGTAGTAAGAGACAAAAGCAAGAACTGAGTGTAGAAAATGCTGCCATGTGCAGGTTGTTTAAAAAGATTATAAATGTAGCTGGGCACGGTGGCTCATGCCTGTAATCCCAGCACTTTGGGAGGCCGAGGCAGGTGCATCACCTGAGGTGAGGAGTTCTAGACCAGCCTGGCCAACGTGGTGAAACCCCGTCTCTACTAAAAGTACAATAATTAGCCGGGCGTGGTGGCAGGCGTCTGTAATCTCAGCTACTTGGGAAGCTGAGGCAGGAGAATTGCTTGAACGCGGGAGGCGGAGGTTGCAGTGAGCCAAGATTGCGCCATCACACTCCAGCCTGGGGGACAAGAGCAAGACTTCGTCTCAAACAAAAACAAACAACAACAACAACAACAAAACAAAGATTATAAATGCATACATGCAGGGAACTTCTCTAGAAGTCAATATGCCACCCTCTTCAAAAAATATCACAGCAATTACTCCAGTAATCTCTGGGGAGGGGTAGGGTGGTTAGGGGACAGGGAAGTGAGAAAAACTAAGTTTTAATGTCATGACTGGGTTTTTTTCCCATTTAAATCAACTTTGTTGATATATATTATTCAATGAGTTTTTGACAAACAAATGTTATGTTCTTTTATGCTCTTGCTTTGTGCATGTATTACAAAAAATAATTTTAAGGAAACATACGTTTGAGCTAGATTCTTCAGAAGTTTTATAGAATAAATGCTTATCTCAGATACCTTCTTTGCTCCATAAATTAGAAGTAAGAGGTGATCACTTTGGAAAGATCAGTTATTCTGATCTTAAAGGTAAATATTGTTTACAGCATTGACTTACCTGAGATAGGTGTTGGGAGAGAGGAAAGCTGACCAGGAGACGAACCATGTGGTTCTTCCTGCTTCTAAGAGCTAAAAGCACCTCTCCCTGGACAGAGGATGGACTAGAAATATTTTTATTTTATAATCACCATATCAAAGTATAAGGAGGTCTTTCTGAAACACTTGCTTATAAGCAAACGTTTCCAGACCTCTCAAAATATATAAGAATTATTCTATGTGCTAAAGCCAATTTAATGTTCTGACTGTGACTTCTGTCACCTTAGGAGGTGGAATTTCATTTCATCTCAAATTTACTCTGTAAACTTGGTCAGAGGACTTTGGCCTCCTGCTCTATCAGGAAGGCCCTATGAGGTGGCAAAGTAAAGAGGATCATGACAGAGTCAGGGCAATTGGCTGGGAAGGCCACAGAGTAGGGACATAGTGAATTAACCCCACCAGGGAGAGGTGAGGCAGAGGCTGAATGAGTGGGGAAGAGTCTGGAGATGTTCACCTGGTCCCGCCTGAGCTATCTAAGGAGTGAACGACTTGTTACCAAACCCCGTCATGTCACTCTGCAGTTATTTCACAGTTATGGAGTCCACTGCCGGAGCTGAAATGCAAACTTCCCAAGCAAAGAGAATTTTTTCTCCTCTGCTTCCTCCTGTTTCTCCTCCTCCTCCTTTTGTTCCCAAAACACCCAGCAAATGTGAAGACAGAGAAAGGAAGGAATGATGAACAAAAAGAATCCCTAATGGCAGTGGAGTTGGTAAGGCAAGTATACAATTTAAAGAGGAGCTAAATGTTCTGAATTATATGTAGCCTTTTGGACAGTCTATCTAGAGGGGTTACACTCACTGGGGAGTCGAAGCATGGCTTTCGCACATCAGTGAGTCCAGGTATCTCTGAGCACAGAGAGGGCGGCCCTCTGAACCTTCCAGGCCTCGTGTTCATGTGGTGAAGGTAAGGCCACTCTCCTCTTGGTGCCAGCCCACCCGGATACGGATCGAGCTCCCCCACTGCCTCGCTGTGCCACCCTGAGCAAGGTAACTTCATGCCTCATGCTTCATTTTCCTCATCTAGAACATGCGGCTAATCACAGTACCCCTCTCACAAGGCTATTGTGAAGACTAACTTTAACACATATAAATATAAACACAGATTAATAGAGGTGTCCACTTAGCATAGTATCAGCCACACAGAGACTATATAACTATGAACTATTGCAATTATTAATATCACTAAATTATCGAGGTTTTCCCCACCTTAAATAGCTTAGTGACGTTAACAATGACATCACCATTCTCCTAGTGGCTCACGTGTTCTCTGTGCTCTGGGTAATGATGGTAAGTGCAATATTACATTGCAGGGTAAGGTTAATTGATGTTGTTTAATAAAAGTGGACATTCAGGTGGTTGTACAATCAAGAAGCCCACCCAAGGAAAAGACCTGATTGTACTGCATATATAGGAATGTTAGTCATTAAAATGTGCTTACAGAAAAATCCCATTTCCTGTCATGAATCTCACAACAGAAAGAATTCATGAGGAGCCTACTGAAGGCAATATTTGCCATCATACCCCAAGCATGAGGCAGCTTCACGCCAAGCATGAAGGCAGTCAGGAAACACCGACTGCCCCCACCAAAGGCTGAGTAATTCCTGCGTCAGTATATTATATTCTTCCAATGGTCTCATCTATCTCACGTGGATTCAATTTAGAGGATGCTGCCAGACAGAATTAAATATATTAGTTTGAAAAATTACAGGGAAAGCGTATTTATAACAGTTCCATTTTGATTGGATCAATTTTCTAAGCATTTATCTTTTAAGAGTCCTAGAGGTCTTTCTTACGGGGTGTGCCTCCCAGATGGACTTTGCATTACACCATCTGCAGGAAAGAACCCCAGAATGTTTTACTTGGGGTCTTCAATAGCTATCTAAGGGGACTGCCGCAGAAGAAAAGTGTGGGAAATATCAGTACAAACATTTCCACAAGCAATGATTCCATCTCTTACTTGGATTAATTATTAATCTGTATATCCTAGGAAGGTCAGATCACAACAAACAGGTTACAATGGGACATGACTAATGAGAATGTCTCAAATACTAAATGAGGATAACCTACATGATGGCACCAATTCTAATTAAGATTCTTCTACCAGAAATAATGATAAGCTTGCATGAAACACCTGCTGTTGGCCAGGCTTTGCACAAGGCACTTTATATCTGCCATGTCATTGGTACTTCATAACAACACTGATGGGTTTATTTTACAGATGATGAAATTAAGATTCAGAAAAACTCAGTGAGGTTAAAATAAGCTGCCCAAGTCCTATAACTGGCTATTAGCAAAGCTGGCACCTGAACCCAAGTCTGGTTGACCTCAAAGCACATGCTCTTCTGCATCCTGCCACACTGTCAGATTCAACAGGCAAAACCAGGACAGTAAATCATAATCGTGAAATACAGTCCTTTCCCCACCATTACCCTCAAGGGACATATTTCCTAGTAATGAATCTACAATCATCTCACAAATATTTATGTTTAAAAAAACAGCCATCTTAGGGCCATTCGCTATTTTGAAGGAGTATGATTGGAAGAAGTATAATGTCTTTTATGGAAATTGTTTTTTCCCCTGGATGAAATTCCTGTCCTCTCCCTTTTAAAGTTTTTTTTTTTTTTTTTTTTTTTTTTGAGGAGGAAAGGAACCTTTACTTTTGCATTAAAAAGAACTAGAATATAGAATTGAAAAGTACTAAAAATATAGTTCAGAATTTTTATATATATATATATATTTTTTTTTTTTTTTCATTGCAACCTCGACCTCCTGGGCTCAGGTGACCCTCCCACCTCAACCTCCCAAGTAGCTGGACTATAGGCACACACCACCATGGCTGGCTAATTTTTGTATTTTTTGGTAGACATAGGGTTTCAGCATGTCACACAGGCTGGTCTTGAACTCCTGGGCTCCAGTGATCTCCCCACCTCAGCATCTCAAAGTATTGGGATTACAGGTGTCAGCCACCACATCCAACCAGAATGAGATATTTTAAATGACAAAAATAGACACTGGGAGAACAAAATGAGAAAGTATATCCCTGAGAGTTCTAGAAAGAGATACTAGGGAGAATGCAATATTCAAAAAAATTAATCACTGAGAATGTTCTAGAATTAAAACACAAATCCTTAGGTTGAAGACGTACAACAAACATTGAATAGAATAAATAAAATAAGCTCCATTTTGATATATATATAAAATAAAACTGTGGAACCTCAAAAATAAACTAAGACAAGTTAAAAACAACCAGGAAAAAAAGGCACTTTGTCTGCAAAGAAACAATTAGACTGAGAGTTGACATCTCAGTAACAAGAAGTAAGGCCAAAATAAAATAGGAAAATATCTTCTAAACTACTGACCTAGAATTCTATAGCTAATTAAATTATCATTCAAGAGTGAGAGTGAAATAAAGACATTTTCAGATGGAAAGTAAGAGAATTGTATTTGCAGATTTATTTTATGAATTAATCGAGGATATACTCCAGGGACTAGGAAATATGAACCCATGAGAAAAGGGTCAAGAAGCAATAAATTATCCGTGAGCAATCTGAAAAAGAAATTAAGAAAGCAATTCCATTTATAATAGAATTAAAAAGAACAAACTACTTAGGAATAAATTTAACAAAAGAACTATAAAACTTGTACTCTGCAAACTATGACATTGTTAAAATAAATTAAAGAATTCCAAAATAAATGGAAAGACATCCCATGTTCATGGATTCAAATATTTAATATTGTTAAAATGGCCATACTCCCATATTCATCTACAGAGTTCATCTCTATCAAAATCCTAGTTGGCTTTCCTTTGCAGAAAATGATACTAAAATTAATATGTAAATGCAAGTGACCCAAAATAGTCAAAACAATGTTTCAAAAGAAGAACCATGTTGGAGGATTCACATGTCCTGCTCATTTCCAAACTTACTACAAAGTTACAGTAGTGAAGACACTGTGGTACTTGCTTAAGAATAGACATAGATTAATAAAATAGACCTAGTCCAAAATATTTTATTTTGAAATAATATTTTTATTTAAGAAATATAAAAATAACAGGCTGGGTGTGGTGACTCATTCATTCAATCCCAGCACTTTAGGAGGCTGAGATACAAGGATCATTTGAAGCCAGGAGTTCCAAACCAGCCTGGGCAATGTAGGGAGACCCTGTCTCTAAAACGATTTTTTAAAAATTAGCTGGGTGTGGTGGTGCATTTCTGTGGTCCTAGCTACTTGAGAGGCTGAGATAGGAGGATTGCTTGGGCCCGGGAGGTTGAGGCTGCAATGAGCCATGATTGAACCACTGCACTTCAGCCTTCAGCCTGAGTGACAGAGAGAGACCTTATCTCAAAAGGAAAAAAATATATATATATATGTAAATGTGTGTATATATATGTGTATATATGTATATACAAAAAATTTAAATAAAATTTAATTTTAATTTTATTATTTTAATAAAATAATAAGTTCATTTTTGTTAAATATATTTTATTTGCCCCACATTTACTCTCAATATAACAAGGGTACAAGACATTAAATGAGGAAACATGACTCTTTTTCAACAAATGATATTGAGATAACTGGATAGACATATGCAGAAGAATGAATTTGCACCCCCTTGTCACTTCATTTATAAAATTAACTAAAAATGGGCCGGGCACAGTGGCTTACACCTGTAATCCCTGCACTTTGGGAGGCCGAGGCGGGTGGATCATGAGGTCAGGAGATCGAGACCATCCTGGCTAGCATGGTGAAACCCCGTCTCTACTAAAAATACAAAAAAAATTAGCCAGGCATGGTGGCGGGCACCTGTAGTCCCAGCCACTCGGGGGGCTGAGGCAGGAGAATGGAGTGAACCCGGGAGGCGGAGCTTGCCGTGAGCTGAGATGGTGCCACTGCACTCCAGCCTGGGCTGCAGAGTGAGACTCCTTCTCAAAAAAAAAAAAAAAAAAAATTAACTAAAAATGGATCACAGACCTAAATGTAAGACCTACAACTATATCCTGGTTTTTTTTTTGTTTTTTGTTTTTTGTTTTGACATGGAGTCTTGCTCTGTCGCCCAGGTTGGAGTGCAGTGGTGTGATCTTGGCTCACTGCAACCTCTGCCTCCCAAGTTCAAGTGATTTTCCTGCCTCAGCCTCCAGAGTAGCTAGGACTACAGGTGTGCGCCACCACGCCTGGCTAAGTTTTGTATTTTAGTGGAGATGGGGTTTCACCATATTGGCCAGGCTGGTCTCGAACTCCTGACCTCAGGAGTTGTAAGAATTACAACTCAATAATAGTAAGTAAATACAAGTATTTTATCTAATATATGATTGCAAATATTTTTTTCCCATTCTGTGAGTTGTCTTTTCATTTTCTTCATGATGTTCTTTGAACCACAAAATTTTTCAATTTTGATGAGGTTCAATTTACATATATTTTTCTTTTGTTGCTTATGCTTTTGGTGGCATATCTAAGAAGGCTTTACCTAACCAAGGCCATGAAGATTTAAGCCCATGTTTCTTCTAAGAAGTATATAGTTGTAGGAACCAGGTGCAGTGGCTTACACCTATAATCGCCTATGTAATTCTTACAACTCAATAAAAACGTAACTCTTACAACTCAATAATAAAAAGGCAAATAACACAATTTAAAAATGGACAAAGGTGGGCATGGTGGCACATGCCTGTAGTCCCAGCTATTTGTTGGGCTGAGGCAGGAGGATCGTTTGAGCACAGGAGTTTGAGGCTGCAGTAAGCCATGATTGTGCCACTGCACTCCAGCCTGGGTGACAAAGTGAGACCCTGTCTCGAAAAACAGCAGGGGAGGAAAAGGATATGAATCTCCAAAGAAAATATGCAAATGGACAATAAATACATGAAAAGATGCTAAACATCATTAGTCATTAGAGAAATGGAAACCAAAACCTCAATGAAATACCACTTACACACAGGTGAAAGGCTATAACGAAAAAGGCAGGTGTGTTTTGGCAAGGATATAGAGAAAGTGGAACCCTCATACATTGCTGGTGGGAATATAAAATGTCACAGCCCCTTTGGAAAACAGTTTGGCAGTTTTTCAAAAAGCTAAATTGAAAGTTACCCTTTGACCCTCTAATTCCATTCCTAGATATATCCAAGAGAAATGAAATGTATATGTCCACACAAAAACTTACAAATGAATGTTCATAGCAGCATTATTCATAGTAGCCCAAAAGTAGAAACAATACAAATGTCCCTTAATTGATGAATAGATAAATAAAATGTGGTATATCCATACAGTGGAATATCATTTAGCCATAAAAATAATGAAGTACTGACACACACTACAACATGGATGAACTTTGAAAATATGCTGTGTGATGTTCTCACTCATAGGTGGGAATTGAACAATAAGAACACAAGGACACAGGGAGGAGAATATCACACACTGGGGCCTGTTGTGGGTGGGGGACTGGGGGAGGGATAGCTTTAGGAGAAATACCTAATGTAAATGACAAGTTAATGGGTGCAGCACACCAACATGGCACATGTATACATATGCAACAAACCTGCACGTTGTGCACATGTACCCTAGAACTTAAAGTATAATAAAAAAATAGAAAATATGCTGTGTGAAAAATCCAGTCACAAAAGACCATATAGCGTATGATTCCATTGCTCCAAAATATCTAGAATAGGCAAATCTATAGAGACAGAAAGCAGATTAGTGGTTGCCTAGGGCTGGTTGGGTTGGGGGGAAAATGGAGAGTGACTGCTAATGGTTATGAGGTTTCTTTTGAGGTTCATAAAAATGTACTAAGATTGACTGTGCTGATAGTTGTACAACTGTCAATACACTAAAAACCATTGAATTGTATACTTTAAATGGAGGAATTATATATAAATTACACCTCAAAAGTTTTTAGAAAAGCAGTGGAGAATTAAAAAGTTGAAAAATATATAGTCAAATCTAAACAAGCATTGACTATATGAAACAATAGTAACAAAAGTACTAATGGAGGTTCCATAAAAACATGTAATTAAAATACTAGGAACAATAATGTGCGAGAAGAAAAGAAGAAGAAGAGAGAAAACAACCTAAGGTCCTTATTTTGCTTGAAAGGAAACCAAGGGATATTGATTAGCCTACAAAATTGTTGAACAGTATGTTCAATTTTAAAGTAAATATGAAAAAACAGAAATATAATCATTTGAAAGATAATATTGATCACTTCTATAAACGGCAAAAAAAAGGGAGAAAAAAATGAACAGAAGCACAAAGCAAGATTAAAGAATAAATCCACCACAGTATAGAATCACAATAATGTAAATGGACTAACTTCATAGGTAAAGGACTTAGTTAATTTAAATAAATCCAGCTATATGTCATGTTTTTAAAAAACTGTGTCTTGTTTGTTCCTGATAATTAGAATGATGTTGCATTCCAGTATTTTCCGTGTCTTGTTCCTGACTTTAAATGGGATGTTTTTAGGATTTCACCACTGAGAATAATATTTGCTTTAGGGTTTGGTAGATGCCATTTTTCAGGTTAAAGAACGTTCTTTTTTGTTGTTGTTTTTTGAGACTGGATCTTGCTCTGTCACCCAGGTTGGAGGGCAGTGGTGTGACCATGGCTCACGGCAGTCTCAACCTCCAGGGCTCAAGCAATCCTCCCATCTCAGTCTCCCGAGTAGCTAGGACTACAGGCATACATCACTATGCCCAGCTAAGTTTTAAAAGTTTTTTTAGAAATGGGATCTCATCATGTTGCCCAGGCTGTCCTCAAACTCCTGGGCTCAAGCAATCTTTCAGCCTTGGCCTCCCAAAGTGCTGGAATTATAGACGTGAGCTGCTGTGCTCAGCAAGGAATGTTCCTAGTTATCTGAGAGAAGTTCTATTTAGAGTGTTGAGGGAAAATAGCTAACTTAGAATTCTATACAGAGCTAAGCTATCATTCAAGAATGAGGATGAAATAAAAAGACATGCCATTTACATTTATAGTTTTTTAAAAACTATAAGTTACCTAGAAATAAATCTAACAAATGACATGAAACTTTTACAAAGAACGCTCTAAAATCTCGTTGAAAGATAGAAAACCTGAAAAAATGATGAGATATACCCTGTTTATGTATGGAAAGACAACAGCTTAATAGTAGCAGCTTTCCTAAATTTATACTACTAATTTCATAACTTCTGTTCAAAATCCCTGGAGAACTGTTTTCACTGACCTTGATAAGCAGATCAGAATATCCATCCAGAAAAATAGAGGGGTTAAGAACAGCCAAAACAATTTTTTTTTAAAGTGACAGGATCTTGCTCTGTCGCGCAGGCTGGAGTGCAGTAGTATGATCATAGCTCACTGCAGTCTCAAACTCCTAGGCCCAAGTGATCCTCCTGCCTTAGTCTCCCAAAGTGTTGGGATTCCAGGTATGAGCCACGGTGCCAGGCCACAATTTTGAGACAGTATAAAGAGAAAGGATTCACCCCAACAGATAGCAAAACTTATGACAAGCTTACAGTAATTAAAATATTCTGGGCACGGGGTGGTGACGGCGACCACTGGGGCTGTGGAAGTGGGGTCCCGGGGTCGGCCGTCGCCCCCTTGCCCACCCCAGCCTCACCGCCTGTCCTGGGTCATCTGTTCTGGCCCATCAGCGCCAAGGATGAGGAGCAGCATCCCACTCAGATCGAGTCTGTGCATGAACTGTTACCGCAATGGCATGATACACCTCCTGCTCACCAAGATCCCTTCTTCTGAGAAATAATCGTGAGCTCCTTTTCCTGCCACCACTGTGGCTGGAACAACACAGAGATCCGGTCGGCAGGCAGGAGCCAGGACCAGGGAGTGCGCTACACTTGGACCTTCAGGGCTCTGTAGGACATGACAGAGAAATGGTGAAGACTGACTCTGCTACCACAAGGATTCCTGAGCTAGATTTTCAAATTCCTGCCCTTAGCCAGAAAGGAGCTCTGTCCACTGTTGAAGGATTGATCACCCATGCTATCTCTGGCCTGGAGCAGGACCAGCCTGCACGAAGGGCAAACAAAGATGCCACAGCTGAAAGAATTGATGAGTTCGTTGTCAAACTGGAGGAGCTAAAGCAAGCAGTCTCCCCTTTCACTCTGATCATTGATGATCCCTCAGGGAACAGCTCCGTGGAAAACCCACGTGCCGCTCAGAAAGATGATGCCCTGGTGATCACACACTACAACTGGACCCGACAGCAGGAAGAGATGCTGGGGCTCCAGGCAGAGCACCCCCAGAGAAGCCAGAGGAGGAAGATGTCAGAAATGAAGTGCTCCAGTTTAACACAAACGGCCCAGAATGAAATGCCCCCGCTCAGACCAACATGAAGCTAGTACAAATCCCTCCCTTTAAGGAGGTTATCATCATGGCTACCAACTGCAAGAACTGTAGGCATCAGACCAATGAGGTGAAATCTGGAGAAGCAGTAGAATCCTTGGGCACCAGGATCACCCTCCACATCACAGTTCCCTCAGATATGACCAGAGACCTCCTCAAGTGTGAGGTTTGTAGTGTGGAAATCCCAGAGCTAGAATTTGACTGGGAATGGCCATCCTCGGGGGCAAGTTCATCACATTGGAAGGGCCACTGAAAGATATGTGGGAACTGGTGACCAAAAGCCCTTTCACACTGGGCGACAGTTCCAATCCTGGCCAGACGGAGAGACTGCAGGAGTTTAGCCAGAAGATGGACCAGATCATTGAAGGTAACACGAAGACCCACTTTATTATGGATGATCCAGCAGGAAACAGTTACTTGTAAAATGTGTATGCACCTGAAGATGATCCTGAGATGAAGGTGGAGCATTACAAGCGCACCTCTGACCAAAATGAGGAGCTAGAGCTCAGTGACATAAAGACAGAGGGCTATGAAGCAGGCCTGGCTCCACAACAGTAGCATGGGTGGGCCAAGGGCCAGCTCTCCAGCGCTGCTCATTCTGCAGGCTATTTATTAGCACTGGAAGGAGGCTGGAAGTGTCTTCCCCACCAGCCCTTGCCCATGGTGGGGAGGACATCTGGTCTGAGTCAGAGATCTAGGCACATTTTCTAAACAGCTTGTGATGCAAGTGTGAGCCTATTGTGTTACTTGACGTTATTCTGGAGGTTTTGAATTGGCCTAGGAAGAAATCCAGAAATGAACTTGGACAGGGGTATGTCATTATCACTTTTTTCATATCAAGTCCTTACCCTCCTTCCACATAATGCTCTGCCTCTAAGGTTGGAACTCTGAAGTTGGAGAAGGTGGAATAAAATTACACCTGGAAAATAAAATAAAATAAAATATTCTGGTATCGGCATTTGGCTAAATAGATCAATGGGGCAAATTTTCTGAAAAAGTTGGAAACACACATAAGTAGGAACTTAAGATATAAGAGGTGACACTGCAAATTAGCAGGGAAAGGATGACTATTCAATAAATGGCACTAGGACTATTGGCTAATAATATTTTCTAAGGGAAAAATTAGATTCATACCTCACTGCATGAACAACAATAAATTTCAGATGTGTTAAGGAAAAGAAGTAAACATTTAGACAGAACTATAGGAAAATATTTCTATGATATCCAAGGAGGACAGGGTTTCTTAAACAATACAAAGCAAAAAATTATCATGGAAAAGTGAGAAGTTGAAGTATATAATTTTTAAAAAACTTCTTAACAACAAATGGCACTAATAGCAAAGCAAGAAGACAAACACAGACTTGGAGAAAATAGTTACATCCCACATTTCCAACCAAGGATTACTATCCAAAATATATAGCTAGTTCCTACAAATAAGCAAGAAAAAGAGAAACAACCAAACATCAAAAAAGCTTAAGGATGTCAATAAGCAACTGGCAAAAGAGGCCATTTAATGGTCTATAGATGCATGAAAATGTGCTCGCCTTTATTAGTAGTCAAGGAGATGTAAATTAAAACAAATAGATACTATTTCATGCCTATTAGACTGGGAATTTCTTGAAAAATCTCTGACAATACAAAGAGTTGATGAGAATGGAGAAATGGATACTTACATTCACTGCTTGTGGGTGTGTAAAATGACAGACCCAGTGTAGAGAGTGATTTGGCAACACCCGGTAAAGTTAATGCATAACCTATGACCAAAAATTCTGCCACTATATGTCTAGAAGTTCCCAAGAGACACATGGGTCCAAGGAGATATGAACAAAAGCACATTCTTTCAGCACTCTGGGTAATAGCTTAAAAGTGGAAACAAGCTACCTGACCTTCAGGAGCAAAATGGGCAAATCAAATGTGGATTATTCATGCAATGCAATGCTGCACAGCCATTAAAATGAGTGAACTAGATCCTTATCACCTACGTGGATACATCTAAAACGTGTAATGATAAACTAGAAAGATGCAACATAAATATTTATACAATATAATTTACATAAAATGTAAAGTGTATGAAATGATAGTATATATAATTTACTAATATGTTAAAGATACCCACATCTTCCTGGTTATCGCTCAGATCTATGAAGAGGGGAGAGAGAAGCCTCCTAAGCCAGGTGTCTGAATGTTACAACATCTAGAAAGACCCTTGAACTTACACTTCACAAAAGAGAAAAAGAGTGTTTTTTAAAAGAGCAACTGAGCTACTAATGAGAATTTGGCACTATTTATGTTTTTATGTACAAAGAACCCTAAAGGATATTTGATGGGTTCTGGTATCAGTTCTTCTTCACTTAGGAACTGATGCTACTAACCCTCAGTCAGTGGGGCTAAGAGAACAGTTCTGGCCTAGCTCCTGTCTCCTACAGGTCCTTCAGGAGCAAAATGGGCAAACAAAATGTGGATTATTCGCACAATACAACACTGGGTTATTCTCCCTCACCCAGCCTACAAGTTTGCCCAGAAAATTCCCATCCTGCTTCTGTTGGATTCTTTCCTGTGTTTCCTTTGCCAGTTGCTGAAAGTACAGTACCGTTCTAGCATCCCAAATTTTACCTGCTGATTTCTGTTGAAGACTCTACAGCTCAACTCTACCTTTCTGATGGGTCTGGACCTGTGCCTATTCAGTACATGTGCCTGTTCAGGGGAGCTGCCTCCCTGGACAGGGTTAGCTTTTCTCTAGGTGCTACAATGCTGGGCAAAGGGTCTTTAAATCCCCTTTGGTTTGGAATGACAGAACCATAATCCCTCCTGAGCTCCGTGTTTAAACACACATATACACACACATGCTTTCATATACATGCACATGTACAAACACACATATGCACGAACTCAGACAAAAAAATGCACACACAAATACCTACACCACTCCCTTCTCTGCAATAGGAGTCGGGACTGCTTGGTTACTCTAAATCCAGTATTGTATAGGTATTCTGTGGCAGATATGATTTTATAATGGAAGACAATGGGAATAATAGGATTTGCTATTCACGAACACATAGATCTCAAATATCAAAGGACAACTGTATGATACCATTGGAACCATTATAACACAATAGCCGTCTCCCACTCGCCAAGCTCAGAGCATGGGACTTTTCTTTTTCACGTTGGGAGCAGAGTTGATTGAATTATACTCTTCGGTTCCTATCCCATTACCATGACTGTGTGTGAGGTCCCTCTCTAGTTTTACAACTGTGCTTCCTTTTATATTCCCCTTTGTGCCTGATTCCACTTTCATTTCCCGTGGTCCCACTCACAGGCATCTGCTGGAATGGGTTTGATAGTTGCCTAATTGTTATTTATCCTGTTGCTTTTCTACTGGGACGGCATGGCATGAGGATGTTTGTTTCTGATTCATTATGCTGATTCTTTTCATTAAGCAGCCATACAACTTCAGGTGTAGTACCGGAGTGGATCCCACTGTGGAACCTAGCAGCCAAACAATGTGAACTGAACATCTGTTTATTTTTGATGGTGGGTCCTGGGGCGTCAGTTCCATTATTTTGTTTGCATTATAGAATTTGGCTAACAAGATCACACTCCTGTTTAAAAAAAAAAAAAAAAGTGTGCCCTTTAAATTGAGAAAATGCTCATCTCATCTGTCCTGAATGAGTTAAGAGTGCTTCTGCCTGCAAGCAGAGTGTGCGATGACTCACCGTCCCACGAAGACGCCTTCCCTTCTACCTTAAGACTGCGTCTGTCCCACAGAACCCCACGTGCGGGCGTCCCTGGAACCTGGCCCATAGGTGGCAGTCTCCCTTCATCGATCCCGGACTACGAACCTCGGAAGGGCAGCCTGAGACAGCAGTTGCTTTTGCTTTTTCTTCGGGTTTCCTAATATTTAATGTTCCCTCCACTGAAGTTCCCCCTCCGTCCCACAGAGAGTGTAGAGACTGCATCCCTGGAGGCGAGCAAACGACAAAAGAAACTTCGCTTGGAACCAAAGTCGGGAGACCTGGGTTGTGCCGACTCTCAATGCGATTGTTTTGGAATTTTGCTGAAGCTCTCTTGCAGAATTGCTCTGTAAATGGCAAGAAGAAATGCCTTTCGCTATAAACAGAAAATAAAGCTTTCACAAGTTGTCATATTTTTTAAAAGCAATCATGCTGATGCAAGTTTTTATCCCCTCTGTTTAGCCTTGCCTCCCCTCCCTGCCAACACACCCCCACAGAATTTGGGATGAATCTTTGCAAGTGAAGTAAAAGGAGGCATTCTCTCCAACATGTGCCCTTCCTCCAGCCCCTCACAGAGCCTATTCAACAAGATATCAAACGGCCATAGGCAGAGACGAGTGTGCATGCGTGTATGAGTGTGCGCGTGTGTGTGTGCGAGTGTGTGTGTATGCAGACAATACTAGATGGAGAGTCAAAGGGAAATCAAGAGATCCAGAAAAGGGGCACCACCTTCTCACCTTCCTTCCACCCCACTCCTCCTCACCCAAGGAGGGAAGGCAGGTGGAGCGCTAATCCAGTCCCAGGCCCTTTTGGGCGAGCCTTCCCAATGGGTTTCTAATCAGTCAACACTTTGGGCCGGCCCCCACTGTTTATGGCACCAAACGGACTTTAAATCACTAGCAGGTGTCAAAATGCTGGAGGAATGTGCTTGCCTAGGAAGCCACAAGGAGTGATCCATCAGCATTTGTAAAAACCGCCTTGGCAAAAAGAGGTTGAACCCAGCACTGGGGGCAGATTTTGTGGATTTCAGTTGAATCAGCAAACAGAATACTTTTTAAATCTTAGCAGCACCTGGTTCTGAAAAGGACACCCCCCTAAAGAAAGGGCTGCCTTGTCTGTGCTGGAAGGAGGCTTTCCCTGCCTCAAGGTGCTTCTCCTCCCCAGATCAGAGACCTCATTCGATGCTTGGTCCCTCTTCCTTCCTAAGATTGGCAGAGGGCTTGGAGATTTTCACCTGGGCTTTGGGACAAAGCCAACACAGGATGTCCTGAGTTACAGCAAGCATTTCTGAATGGAGGTAGCCATTGGTCAGCCTGCTCTAAAGAAGGCCAAGTTCATGTTCCCCCCCAGGGTAGGTGGGGATTTAGGCTGAGGTGGGTAAGTCACTTGAGGTCAGGAGTTCGAGACCAGCCTGGCCAACATGGTAAAACCCTGTCTCTACTAAAAAATGCAAAATTAGCTTCAGCCTCCCAAGTTGCTGGGATTACAGGTGTGCACCACCAAGCCCAGCTAATTTTGCATTTTTAGTAGAGACAGGGTTTTACCATGTTGGTCAGGCTGGTCTCGAACTCCTGACCTCAAGTGATCTACCCACCTCAGCCTCCCAAAGTGCTGGGATTAGAGGCATGAGCACTACGCCTGGCCAGGTTCTCAAAATCTATAAAATAAAGCCTCAGGGGGGTGTTTAAACTCTGCTGGAACAGGGGCCCAGCAGACCTTCCTGCTTTGTCTCCCACACCTGCTGTTAGACACTCACTGTTCCAGCCCAGCCCTCAGCTCCTCTCGCCCCACCCTGCTCTTGGAGATCTTCTCCCCCAGGTCTGTTTCAAATCTCACTGCTTCCACGAACCTGATCCCTCCAGAGTCGACTACCCAGCCCCACTCTTGCTCTCGTGGGCACCCAGATGTCCCATGGCATCCGAGTGTGCACAGCCTCATGGTTCGGCTGCTGTGCCCAACCTGCCGTTTTCCTCCAGGACTCATATGTTTCCTGTGAGCACCCTCCAGCTTTCAGTGCATTTCCCCTAATACTCAGCACTGCGTCTTCCAGTCGGCAAAGCTGAACCTTTGTTGGTGAGATTTGAAATCAAACCATATTAGCATATGAAAATAAATACAAGTATCAGGCCTCATCTGACTCCATTCAATGTAAGAGGCACCATTCATTCGCTTCTAAGAGAAGAAAATTAGTAATGTAAAACTAGAAATGAATTAGCTAATGAGCAGAGGGACAAAGAATGTTCAGTCTCTCTAGAATGCGAAGACTTCAGAATTGTTTGTGAAAATAAGGAAATGCCAAATTTGACAAATCAAATTAACAAATTTAGAGGAAATTACATTGGTCACCACTGCCAGAGTCACAGTGAGACACGAACTCTGAGGACTGCCAGCAATGCAAATGAGAACAGTACTTCTCCAAAAGTTTTATAAAATGTCTCAAGAGTCTTAAAAATTTTTAATTACATATGTGGCTCACATTCTGTTCTATTGAACAGTACTGTATTAGACAACTGCATTTTTTTTTGTAAAAGACAAAGAAAGCTGCTAGGTGAGGTTATTTCTGGTTCTAGAATTATGAATGATTTTAGTTTTGTTCTTTTTTTAAATTTTTTTGATACATGGTCTCACTCTGTCCCCCTGGCTGGAGTGCTGTGGCGCAATCTCAGCTCACTGCACCCTTGACCTTCTGGCTCAAGAGATCCTCCCACCAAAGCCTCCTGAGTAGCTGGGACTATGGGAGGCACGTGCCACCACACCTGGCTCATTTTTAAAATTTTTTTGTGGAAACAGGATGTTGTTATGTTGCCCAGGCTGGTCTTGAACTCCTGAGCTCAAGCAATCCTCCTGCCTCAGCTGCCCAAAGTGCTGGGATTACAGGCATGAGCCACCACCTAGCCTAGTTTTGTACTTTACACTCTTCTGTACACTGTTTTCTCAATGAGCATTTATTTCTAATATTTCATGTCTTTTGTGGAGCCTTCCCCAAACTCCCAGACTGGTGTCAGATGCATCATGACTTTCTACACTTTTTCTCTGCCGTATTCATTAGAGTGGGAAGTTATATGGCTGGTTGTTTGATTCATTTCTGCCTGCTCAGCAGATCCTCAAGTCCATGAATCTGGGACCCAGGTCTGTTTTGCTCACTTTTGTGTCCCCAGCACTTAGCTCAGTACATAGCGTGTGGTAAGTATTTAATAAAGACTGGTTAAATGAATGGATGAATACATGATTAAAGAAAAAAGTTACTTCCTAGAATCAGAAGAATCCAAGTCACTGTAACTATAAAATCAAGGAAGTCATAAGAGCAATATTTGCAAACTTCAGTAAAGAGGTGATCAGCACAGATTTTGGAGGGGCTACAGCCATGAGATCTGCGGCAGGGAGTGCCGCTGATCAAGGGCCCCAGCTGCTGTGCTCTGAATCTATCAACACATCTGAGGCTGAGCTTCCCAGGGGCTGCCCCCAGTCAACCTCTCAGTGTAGCAGGAATAGGAAGGCACGCCTTCTCCTGGGAGAGATGGCACTTCTTCTGATGGGCAGTTTTGGCTCAAGGATGTTCATTGACCTTGTCAAAATTTCCTTCCCTCTCTCCTGTCTTCTCCAGGATCAGACCTTCATTACACTCTGTGTGTTCTCCCCATCGCCTCTGGCTCCATCCTCATTTTCCATTACAGGTGTGTTCCCCAATAAATTACTTGCATCTCAGAGGACACAAATAACACAAAGAAGAACATTGCTTCCAAAATTTAAATATATATTATCTACTTTTAAAAATGGCCAATACATGCACATTGTAGGAAATTTGAACAGCAAAAAGTTTTTGAAGTGGATATATTATAAAAGGAAAGTTGCTTTTTTTTTTTTTTTTTGAGACAGAGTCTCGTTCTGTTGCTCAGTCTGGATTGCAGTGGCGCGATCTTGGCTCACTGCAACCTCCACCTTCTGGGTTCAAGTGATTCTTCTGCCTCAGCCCCCCAAGTAACTTGGACTACAGGCATGTGCCAGCTAATTTTTGTACTTTTATTAGAGACAGGGTCTCACCGTGTTGGCCAGGCTGGTCTCGAACTCCTAACCTCAGGTGATCTGCTCGCCGTGGCCTCCCAAAGTACTGGGATTACAGGTGGGAGCCACCATCCCTGGCTGGAAAGTTGCTCTCTCATCTCTTTCCTCTGGCCCCTGATTACCTTCTAAATATTCTCCTTCCTCTCTCAGAAGTCAATCTCTGTCTACCCTTCCACACTATCCACTATTTTACATTGCTTTTGTGACTAGAGTATGGAATACTAGTCATGACCATACATACCATACATATATATTAGGCCCCATTCTTTATATGGCTCCACAGTATTCCATTGCATTTAACTGTTTCCACATTGACAAACATTTAGGTTTGTCAACATTTAGGTATTTCAAATCTTCACCATGGAGGTGAAGACTTGAAGATGGAGAGTGAGACTCCATCTCAAAAAAAAAAAAAAAAGAAAAAAGTGGAATTGTCAAAATATATTTTATTAAGCCCAATATATCAAAAATATTACCACTTCAACAAGTAATCAGTGTAAAATGTATCAGTGAGATATTTTACATTCTTTTCCTCATACTATATCTTCAAAATCTGATGTGTATTTTATACTCACAGCACATCTCACTTTGGACTGGGGCTAGTAACCAACACAATGGACAGCACAGCTCTAGAGAGTGTCCAGATGAATAGAGCTTGGCTCCCTGAATGACCGGAAGAGAGACTATACAACCTGGTAACAGCCAACTGTACATGACATACATAAGGAAGAACTTCAATTATGTGAAACCATTGAGAACCTGGGCTTTGTTATAGCAGTTATGTGATTTTATATAATTAACATGAGATCATACTCTACTTTTTCCAGATGGCTGTCACTTATGAAATAATTGATAATTTATCTTTTTCACCAATAATTTGAAAATCATCTTTCTCAGGTTCTATATCTCTATATGCTTTTGGATTTATTCCTTGACTTTCAATTTAGACCTACTTATCTATAGAAACTATTATTATTTTGAGACAGGGTCTCACTCTGTTGCCCAGTCAGGAGTGTAGTGGTGCGATCTTGGCTCACTGCAACCTCCCCCTCCCGGGTTCAAGAGATTCTCCTGCCTCAGCCTTCCAAGTATCTGAGACTACAGGCACGTACCACCATGCACAGCTAATTTTTTTGTTCAATTTTTTTTTTTTGAGACAGAGTCTCACTCTGTCGCCCAGGCTGGAGTGCAGTGGCACGATCTCGGCTCACTGCAAGCTCCGCCTCCCAAGTTCACGCCATTCTCCTGCCTCAGCCTCCCCAAGTAGCTGGGACTACAGGCGCCCGCCACCATGCCTGGCTTATTTTTTGTATTGTTAGTAGAGATTGGGGTTTCACTGTGTTAGCCAGGATGGTCTCGATTTCCTGACCTCGTGATCCGCCCACCTTGGCCTCCCAAAGTGCTGGGATTACAGGTGTGAGCCACCGTGCCCAGTCTTGTTCAATTTTTAGTAGAGACAGGGATTCACCATGTTGGCCAGGCTGGTCTCAAACTCCTATAGATGTGAGTCACTGCACCCAGCCCTGAATCTATTATTTATTGATCAATAAATATTGACCTATTTGTTCATCAGTGTCATACTGGTTTTGTTTTTTGAGACAGGGTCTCATTCTGTCACCCAGGTTGGAGTGCAGTGGCACGATCAGAGCTCATTGTAGCTTCAACTTCCCTGGGCTCAAGTGATCCTCCTGCCTCAGCCTCACAAGTAGCTGAGACTATGGGTGTGCGCCACCATGCCCAGCTAATATTTTATTTTTTTATGTTTAGTAGAGACGGGGTTTCTCCATGTCGCCCACGCTGGTCTCAAACTCCTGGGCTCAAGCAATCCACTCACCTTGGAGTGTCTTACTGTTTTAACTGTTATCTTCTAGTATGTTTTAATATTAGTAATAGTAATAGTAAGGCTATTACCCACTGTGGTAAGCAGAATTCTAAGTTGATCCCCAACGTTCCCCCTCCCGGGTATAAACATCTTTTATAATCCCTGGAATTTGTGAATGACAGGATAGTTACTCCACGATTAAGTTATGTTCTTTGGCACAGCTGACTTTAAAAAAGAGAGATTATGCTGAGTAGACCTGACCCAGATGAGACCTTAAAATAGAAAGAGCTTTTCCTGGAGACGTAGATTCAACACATGAAAGGAAATCAGTATGAGGGAAATTCTCTCTGGTTGGCTTCAAAAATGGAGGGGGCTGTGTGGCAAGGAATGAGGGAGGCCTCTGGGGAGCTGAGAGCCCCTGGCTGACAGTCAGCAAGGAAACTGGGTCCTCAATCCTAGAACCACAAGGAATTAAATTTGGCTAACACGCTCAATGAAACTGGAGGCTGATTCTCCCGCAGTCCCTTCTCCAGATAATACGCAGCGTGGCTGACATCTGGATTTCAGCCTCATTAGACCCTGAGCTGAGAACCCGGTCTTGCTGTGTTGGGACTTCTTACCCACAGAACTGAGAGCTAATACATAGGTATTGTGTTAATCCACTAAATTTATGGTAATTTGTTATGCAGTAATATAAAACTAATACACCTCCTTGTATCCTTTTTCAGATTTGTTTCTGGTTAGTAATTGTTTATTTTTATAATAGACTATACAATCAGCTTATTTAATTCCAAAAGAATGTTCTGATAGTATTTTTATTGTTATTGTTTTACATTTATATATTAATTTAGGGAGAATTGACATATTTACAGTGTTGAATATTCCTACCCAAGAACATCATGTCTATTTTTTAAAGTCTTCATTTGCATTTTCAAGTTTTCTCTACATAGTCCTTGCACAATTTCCTTTTAAATTTATTCTGGCTGTGCGTAGTAGTAGCGCCTGCCTGTAGTCTCAGCTACTCTTGAGGCTGAAGTGAGAGGAGCACTTGAAGCCAAGAGTTTGAATCCAGCCTGGGCAACAAAACGAGACTCTGTCTCAAAACAAACACACAAAATAATTTGTTCTGGACAACTTATTTTTTTGTTCCCATTATACATGAGTTTTTTCTTCTGTCACATTTTAACTGGCTATTGTTTCTACATAATGAGACTATTGATTTCTAATGTTAACTCTGTAACATGCTTCTTAAATAAATTTTCTTATTATTTATGACATATTTTCAGTTGATTGCCTTGAATTGTAAAGTAATTATCTACACAAAATGGTAATTTTATTTCCTACTTTCAAGTTTTCATACCTCTATTTTTCTCTTGTTTAATTATGTTGACTAGCATTTCCAGTTCATTGTTAAATAATAATACATATTTTCATCTATTTTCTGACTTTAATGGGTCTGTTTCTTTTATTCTAGATTTTTACAGCAATAATCATTAGGTGACACTGGGCTATAATTTTATTTATTTTTGTTGCCATTTTGTTGGGTTTTAATATCAATGTTATACTGGCTTCATAAAAAGAATTTGCACCTTTGATTCTCCTCCTTTGTTCCGAAACATCTTAAATAGCATTGAAATTACCAGTTCCTTAAAAGTTTTATAGAATTTGCTTAATAAACTATATGAGCCTATTGCTATTTAGTTGTTAATATTATTAATAACATTTTCTAATTTCTCCATGTTAATTTGTTTAGTTTTCTTTTTGTTCTGACCAATTTTGGCAATTTATGTTTTCTAGAAAAACATCCATTTAGCAATTTATTTACATATAGTTAAGCAAAGTAGCCTTTTATGATTCCTTCACTTCATTTATTAAAATTTTATATATTTGTGCTCCCTCTTTTCTTGATTAGATTAATTAACATCTATATAGTTTTTTATTTTTCCCCTAAAGAACCAGTTATTGGATTGATTTTTTTTTTTTTTTTTTTTTTAGTATCACCATTTTTCTGTTTTGTAAGGCAAAAGTTAAGCTTTTACCTTTAGTATTCTTTCCATCTGTTTGCCTTAGTGTTAATGTTCTTTTAAACTTCTAGAACTGGATACTTCATTTATTTTCTTTCTTGTTTATCGATTTGGCAGTATCCCATAGATTCTGATTATATATGTGTTGCTGTTACTTTGTAGATTTCCTATATTTTTAAATTTCCTATTTGATCAAAAAGTTAATGAAGAGTTTAAATGCTCTAAATGATAAGGTTTTTAGATTTATAATTATTTAAAAACTAATTACCATTTTGTGGAAATGCTGATAATTTTACCTGCACTATTTCTCCATTTTGCAAATTAGTGAAGTATTATTTTAATCTAAGAGTAACATTTTTGTGATTATTGCATGAGTACTTTAAAGAAGATATATTCTGATATAGCATTTGAATATATGTTCACAAAGACTATCTTTTAAATTGCATTATTTTAGTCTTCAATATTCTTATTTTTTTGTACCTGTCAAAGTCTCAGGTAAAAGAATTAAAATCTTCTACCATTAGTATTTTTCTATTTCTCTTTGAATTTCTGTAGTTTATGTTTTATGAATTTATCACTATTATAACTTACCATATATCTATTTATAACTACTAGGGTTTCATTGTGGTTTACACTTTTAGCATTACAAAACATCATGCTTTGTCTTGCTTAATACTTCTTGTTTAAATTCAAACTTGTTTGATTTTAGCCGTGCCAATCCCTATTTTTTATTTGCCTTTGTTTCATATGATTTTGTCAATCCTTTGTTTTCAGGCTTTCAACAACACATTGTTTTACATGGAGTCTTATGTATAGCCCATGAGGCATTTTTACTTTGAAGTTAAGTTTGAGTTTTTTCTTTTATCTAAACAGAAGGACTGGCCACTTCCAACCAGATTACCAGGGCGTTTTCCTCCCTGCCTCCAACACCAGCTTCCCATCGTCCATTTCTGTTCTGCCTTCAGGTGAACTAGAGTGTCAGCCTCCCTCACCAGGCTTCCTACCAGACCGTGAGAAACACCTTCTGAGCCCAAGACAAAATGCAGGACACTTACTTGAAAATTGAGTATAAAAGCGCTACGTGTTTACTCCTCCCTCAGTCTCATGAGCATGTTTATATAAATCACACAATATCAACGTGTTCACACATCTGTTTTGGGTGGAGGGACATTGTATTTGGGGCTTTTAATTTGTAGAAGCCACTGAAATTGACATCATTGACTATTAGAGTAAATAGAAACCGTTAGATACTACATAGATGTATATTTGAAACATAAGACACAAGCAACTGTTTTTTCATAGCATCAGTTACTGCAAACTGTGTGTTCTGATGAAAATACATCATGACTGATAAGTCCAAATATCTACTGCTGTGTAATAAACTATTCCAGAACTTAGCAGTAAAAGATAATCATTGTATTATGTTCACAGATTCTGTGGGTTGGAAATTTGGCAAAAGCAAGGTGGGGACAGCTTTTTCATGGCTTTGTAATGTCTAGAGTCTTGGTTGGCAAGACTTGGAGGCTGGGAGCAACTCAGTCATGAGGTACAGGAGTCCTCGGGAGTCAGCCTTACTCATGTGTCTGGTAATTGATGGCATCTGTTGGCTGCGACTTCAATTGGGCCCATTATCCAGAAAACCCTCATCTGGCCTTCGATGTGGCTGAGACTTACTCAGAGCTTGGCAACCTTGGACTTCTTACGTGACAACTTGGGGCTGCAAAGGCAAGTATCCCAAGAGAACCAGGTACAGCAGTGTTGCTTTTTATAACCTAACATTGTAGACATTTAGGATAATTTTTGCCTTATTCCATTGGCCAACCAGTCACTAAAGTGGGTCAACAAGTAACTAAGGCCCAGATTGAAGCAGAAGGATACATAAACCTACCTCTCAATGGCAGAAGCATCAAAGAATTTGCAGACATGTTTTATTTTTTATTTTATTTTTGAGACAGGGTCTCACTCTGTCACCCAGGCTGGAGTGCAATGGTGTAATTACAGCTCACTACAGCCTCGACCTCCCAAGCTCAAGGGATCCTCCCACCTTAGCCTCCCAAGTAGCTGGGACTACAGGCATGCACCACCACACCTGGCTAACTTTTTTTATACTTCTTTTTTTTTTTTTAAGAGACAGGGTCTCATGATGTTGCCCAGGCTCATCTCAAACTCATAGGATCAAGCAATCCTCATACCAGGGCCTCCCTAAGTGTTGGGATTACAGGCATGAGCCACCAGACCTGGCCAGTTGTGGCACTTTGTAAGCAGCAACACCAAATTTAACATGTGAAATATGTCAGTTATTGACTAATAACAAATAGTTATTCCAATTTTTAAAATAACTATGAAATACAAGGACAGAAATTTTGAATGAAGTCCCACAAGCTAAAAGCCTGGAGTCCTCAGGAGAATACAAATGTTCGACTTTCTGTGGGCCTGGCTGGCTTAGAGCCTTCCTGGCCTGCTCCTCCAACCTGCCATGGCTTACACCTTCCCTGATGGAGGGATTATGTATCTTTTGCTAAAAATTACCCCAGAATGATGCAGTGTGTCCTTTCTCCCTGATCCCATGACTGCTACCTTTGCTGCTGTCACACCAACCTCCCATCCATTACTCTCACTTTATTTCCCCCACTCCATAATTCATGTAATGGACAATTATCAAACACTGACCACGTACCAAACTCTTGAGGAGATATCAAAATGAACAAGGCCATGAAGATATTCTTTAATGCTATCTTTTAGAGGCTTTACTGTTTATCTTTCACGTTTAGGTCTATAATCAATCTGAAAGTGATTTTTGTGTATAGTGTGAGGTAGGGGTCAAATTCCATTTTTCTCAAGTGTATATCCAATTGACTCAGCACATTGTTTATTGAAAAGCTCATCTTTTCTTCACTGCATTGCAGTGGCACCTTTGCTGAAAATAAAAGACCATATTTCTGGGTCTGGATTTTTTATTTTGTTCCAATAATCTATTTATTGATATCTACTTGAGGCAATATCATTCTGTTTTAGTTACTGTAGCCTGATAATAACTTGTCATATTTAGTAATGTTAAGAAAATATTTTTTCCTTTTCCAGATAGTCTTTGCTATTCTTGGACTTTTACCTTTCCATATAAATTTTGAAATTAGCTTATCACTTTCCACAAAATCTGGGCTTTCGATTGGAACCATACTTCATTCTGTCAGGGATCCTATCTACTCCTTCCAATCCTAGCTATCTTGACATTTCTCCATGCTATCAAAAAGCTGGGTGAAGTATAGCTTTTATGGTTGTTCCTGACAAGAGGGCCATCTGATACCAGTCACTCCATCATAGTCAGAAGCAGAAGCCCTTTGCAAGCTTTCCACAATTCTATAAAAAAAAAGAAGTTCCATGATAAGAAACCTGTATGACAAACTTTCACTCTGCAGACTATGTTTAAAATCCTACTTTATGAAACAGGATTCATCCACCTGCAGTTGAGAGAAGACATGACCCATATTGCGTTAAACAAACAAAATGTATTGGTTCATATAACTGAAAAAATTCAGGAGAAAAATCATCATATACAAGATTCCAAACAAATTTTGTCAGGATCCAATTTATCTCTCTCTCTCTCTGTTCTACTTCCTGTTTGTTGAAGCCAATCTCAAATCAGCTCATGACCATAAGATGGTTGTCAGCAACTCCCAGAACTATACTGTCTCAGGTCCACATCCAGGAGAAAAAGAGTGTCTGTTTCAGGATACCTGGGAAAAGTCCTATTGGCTCTAGTTGGGTCACTGCCCATTCCTGAGGCAATCACTTTGCCAAGGTAAATTTGATGGATTCATTAACTTAGGCCCGGGTCAGGTGCCTGTTCCTGAGCCAGCGGTAGATTCAGCTCCTCTAGAAGTCCATGGATTGATAGCATTAGTGGAAGTTCCCAAGCAGGAAGCTGGGGAATGATTAAATGAATGCCGGACAACCAAAAAAGCAAAAGTCTGCTTCACAGCCACACCCAGTGTCTAAATCCACATCACCTAAAGGTACCTGGAAGATCATAGGCTTCCTCGTCAGGTCCTCCAAGGCCACTTCCATGATCCTGCTTCTAGGACTGGAACCCCACCCCCTTCACATGGCCATGGGCTCCACATGCATGGTCTGCAGGACATACACAGCTCTTCCAGGCCCAGCATGTCCCCATCCATGTGTTCTCTTCCTTCTGTTACCTAAAGTCTTGGCAAGCGTTGGGCATGAGGAACAGGGGGATGAGCTTGGTTTTATTCCTTCATTGTCGCCACTTCCCTTTGCTCTCACTATCTCCTCAACAGGACAAGAACAGGATTATCAGGCTTAGCTTCCTAATGCTACCATTTACTGCTGTGATTCTGAAAAAGTCACTTTGCCACTCTGAGTCTCATTTCTTCAGCTGCAAATGGGGCTGATCATGTCTATGCATACTTTACCTCTTTCCAGGTAATCTCTCTAAGAAGAGTTCTATAATATAACAGAGGGAGGATAAGAGGTAACAAGCCCGGAGAAGATATCTTTTTGAATGGCTGTTGAGGCTGCTAGTGATGCTTCTGCTTAGGAAATCTTAAATGTGGAGGTTTTTCTTTTCCCCCTAAGCATTTCAATAATTGTGAAGGTTAAGTGAAATAGTCTGGAAATGTTTAATAGACTGAAGCTCTAAAGAGATGCTGAATTGTATCATGGGTTCCAGATAGATCATTGCGAAGCTCTTGTTCTACCCCAAGTGTTGTTTGTGTGTAACACGTGTCAAGGGTTTCTACTCTAGGGAACAAAAGCACAAAAGTTTCACTGAAGTCCTTTGGCCTAATCCTCTTAAGAGCTGTTGAAGCCTCCCTGAATTGATCAGAGGCAGTCAAGTGCCTTCTTAAGACAGGAGGCTCTTTCAAGTTTTCTTATTGCTCCTAGTTCTGACAAACCCACTCAAGTTTCCTTGCTACCCCTTCACCATCACTCATACAACACTTGGAGCCTGAGATTCTGCTCAAGGTCACAGTGGGCAGGAAGTGGCTGGGCAGGGATCTTTCTAGAATCCACTCTCCTTCTACAGGGCCAAAAGGAGCTAAGACTGCGCAGTCACAATGGGTGCATGCTACAGAGGCCTCTGAAAATGCAGGTTTTGACTATACCTCACAGGAAGGACAGGATAGCATCTGAGCAACAGTTGTGTGTATGAGAAGCAGTGGCAGGTCTGGAAGTGTAATCAGGAAAATCAGCTGCACCTCCTGGCACAGGTGCGTAACCCAGAATTGAAGTAATAAGACCAAATGCCCTAATGATCTTTGCAATTCAGAGCCTAGCACAATGCCTCATTTAGAGGCTATTCAGTTGAGTTGATAGTTGGGGTGGAAAGGAATAGATAGATTTAAGAGAAGTCTGGACAGTAGGCACATAAGACGTAGGGCTTGTTGAAGGATGAGGACAAAAAAGAGTAAACTATGGCTTTAGACACAGATACATCAGCAGATGCTAGGGGTGGGGAGGCAGTCCAGATGAAACCCAACTGTGGGTTATGAGGGACAACCACGCGGCTGTGTTGCCACAGGTCTTTTCCTCCCCAAATGCAAATACACCCATTAGGAAGGCACCCTTGCCTGGAAGCCAATCTGGTTTCACCCCTGAAACCGTGAGCATCATTTCCACAGTGCTGTCAGCCTAAGAGGTGAGCTTCATTTTGCCAACAGCTTCTACTGAGATAGGGTTTGTTACTCAGGCATCTAAATAGCTCTATTTTAAAGATAAATTTATTTTCTGCAGATTAGTTCAGCTGATGTATTAGGTAGCCCAAAAAAACTCTAAAAAGAAAAGGAAGAAAGAAAAACCTCAACCCTTAATTCTACGGCTCCCTTTAAAGAAGGAACAAAAAAAAAAAGATACCAAATAAATCCAAGCTCACTGATCTTCCAGCTCACTTGATTTACCTGGAACAGACTCACACTCAAGGGTGACCTCTTTCAGGAGCAGACTCTGGATTTCTTCCCCACCCTGGAATTCTCTGGTACTTCAGTGTTCTCAATTGTATAGTGGAAACAGGACACATTCAAAAGTCTCAGCAGGCCGGGCACAGTGGCTCACACCTGTAATCCCAACACTTCGGGAGGCTAAGGTGGGAGGATTGCTTGAGCCCAGGAGTCCCAGACCAGCCTGGGCAACATGGCGAAACTCCACCTCTACAAAAAAATGTAAAAATTAGCTGGGCGTGGTGGCTCATGCCTGTAGTCCCAGCTGCTTAGGAACACTCCAGCCTGGGCAACAGAGCGAGACCTTGTCTAAAACAAACGAAAGAACACTTCTTAGCAAACTGTGTGACTGTGTGCAGGCATATGCAGAGGGACGGGCAGAGCTTGGAGACCGGCTGTAGATAGTGAGGAGTGAGTATAGACAGACACTTCTCGCCCTACCTAGGAATGGTGGAAAGTCTGAGTTGAGGCAATGCTGAGGGCCTTCCTCCTCAGCGCCTAACAGTACAACCTCACATTTACAAAGCATTTCCAGTTTTCATCTCACTCATTCTCCCATTTCCTAGATTGCTGCTGTCAGGCAAGAGCCCTTCCTTAGCTCCAATCTCACATGGTGCTGGAACCTCCGTGCCAGTCCCCACAAGGAGGTCAGGCTGCCACTGCCTGCACATCTGACAAGAAGCAGCTCACCACCTGGCAAGGCCTCCTGCTTCCATTTTTACAGGTAAACTCTGCCTCCCTTTAGTTTCATCTGCTGGATTAGCTTTGGCCCTGCAGATACCCATATGGATTATGCACTTCCTCATCCTCCTCACCATTTATTTCTGTGCAAACCACCATCATGTCAGCCCATTAAGTGTTCTCCTTACAGGCCTTAAAACCACTGATATAGACTATGATTTCCCAACCATTTACGCTAGTTCCAGTTTGTCAATAACCTTATTAAGCGTATGCTTACAGAACCCAGTGCTTACCTGGCCACGCATGCAAGCCCAACATGGTTCCTTGTCCTAGATTCTACACTTGTGTTGGGAGAGTCCATGGTTGTGCTAATTTCTTTGTCAATCCCCATTCATATTGAGACTTGAATCAATTAAAACTCCTAAATCTTCTCGAGTCCAAACCTGTGTATTCCCTTTCCCAAATCTTTTCAACAAGTAAACTAGTGTGCATCAAGAACAAATGCTGTCACTGGTGCAATTTTTGTTAAACCTAAATACAATTCTGTGCATTTACCTTAGACGTTTCATCTAAATGTTCCTACAAGTCTCAAGGTCTTCAAGAAAACTTATCTGTCATTTGTCATTAGCTACACTCTAACTTCATGGCATTCACCAATTTGATGGGTGAGCTTTTTATTTCTTTATTCCAGCCACTGGTACATTGCAATAAAACTTGTCTGTCTATACTAGGGGGGTGAACAGATGTGATCAAATCTGTTTTTACAGATTATAGACCTTGTTTGCTCAAAGTCACACGATGGACCTATGTACTGTGGAGCTGGCACTAGAACTCTGATCTCTTAAAAACCAGAGAGGAGATTTTCCCACAGTGCCACAGGCTGCTGCATGGAATGTTTGCCTCCCCCAGGCCTGGCCACACATGAGTGGACACTCATCATCCACTCAGCAGGTAGCGGCTTCACACCATTTTCAAGGTGAGCAACTGTATTTATTACCATGTGTTGGCTGACAAGGGCTATAGCTAGTAACAAAATTATTCTTCACTCACATTCACTTCGACACATCAAGCATCTCTGTCCAAACCCAGCCAGATCCTTCCCCTGTACACCTGCCTGGCTCACCATGATGGGATGGACACGGTCAAATCTGGGTACTAAGAGACTTGGGTCACAATGCTGGTTCCACTGTGTTAATTCTTTGACCTTGTTTGACAAAAGCCATTTAATTTCCCTGAGCCTCAGTTTCTCACCTTGTATTCATTGTCTCCTTTGGTGCTCAAATCAATCCTGTAAGGTAGGAGCACACCACCCTACCTTACAGGACTGATTTCAGCATCAAAGGAGACAATGAATACAAGAGTTTGTTGCTGTTGTTTGGCAAACTTTGCAAAGGTAGGTACATTGTTATTATCTGATGGGTATGGAGAACTCTAAAGTGAGTCAGTACCACTTAAAATTCCTTTTAAAGCAGTTCATTGCATCCTAACCTATTTATTCATTTCTCTTTTTTTCTTAAAGTCCCAACAAAAACTGAATATGAAGACTGCATGCAGGGATAGCACTGAATACAAATTAACCATTCAATGTTCTGTAGTCCCTCTGGCAGGGAAATGATCCACCTATTAAAACACCCAGTCAGAGCTGGCACACACAGTGCTGATAACCCCAGCAGGCAATGACCTTGGCACCATTACAAGGGCAATATTTTCAAATGGATGAACTATTCCTGAACAAAGTGTCCAGTGTACTAGGAATAAACAGGCTTTTCATCAACCAAGGCTGTGTGTTTTCTGGTTCCAACAACCTTTCCCAGAGACAGTGCTGGAGAGGAGGGGGCACCAGGAAGCAGCACCTCCTCAGCAGCCTGCCCAGCCCGTTCATCCTTCTTCCAGAATCCTATGGCTGGACGGGCCTCCACACCTCCATCCTCTCCTCTGATGGTTTCATGATTGCTTTTCTGCACTTTTGCAAAAGAAGAACCCGATGCTGCCCTTGGTGACTCTAGTCAGACCTCAGCAGGTGGAGGATCAGCCCTCCCCGTGGTGTACAATGAAGTCCTGGAGCCTCATGAACAAGAATCTGTGATAGAGAATCACGTACAATGTCACCAGGTAACTGCAAGGCCAACTTTTGAGAAGATGGGCGAATCACCCAGGACAGTCCAAAACAGGTCACACAAGAGGCAGACAAGATCCTTGAGACAAACTTCACAAGGAAAGGAAGAAAAGACTCTGGATCCACCAGAATGGAAGCACAAGTGCAAAATACAACTGGAAAAACTTGCTTCTTCACTAAGCCAAGGAGGCTGTAGCTGGCCCTTTCAGCTGTTTGTTCTTTCATTCATTCTACAAATGTTTATTGAGCACCTACTGTGTACCCAACACTGTTCTATGTTCTGGAGACACAGAATAAACAAGACAAAGTCCCTGCCCACCTTACATTCTGGTGGGAGTAGACAAACAATAAAGTAACTGTCTAGGTAGTGATAAGTGCTGAGAGGCACAGGGAGTGTAGGGCATGAGCTGACATCAGGGAAGGCCCCTCTGTTAAGGTAAATTTGACCAGAGGTTTGAAGGCAGTGAGGGAGCAAGCGATGACTATCTGGGCCAGCATATTCCAGGCAAGAGCAGGATTCAAACAGCGAAGAAGAGGGTGTTACAGGAATGGACTGAGCCAAGGAGAGTCTAGAGAGATGAAGGCAGAGGGGCAACAGGGAGCCTGTGAGCCACCTTCAGCATTTTAATTCCAAGCGATCTGGGAAAATACTGGCAAAGGGGGAGGGTTGAAACAGAAAAGTGAGACAATCTGATTTTTGTGTATGAAGCTCATGCTGGGTGCTGGATTAAGACTATAAAGAAGGCAGAAAAGAAAACGAGCAGCAAGACTGTGAGGAGGAGAGCAGGACAACTCACGCAGGAGATGGCAGCGGCTCAGACCATGACAGTAGCATAAGAATGAGCTGACAGTCTGGATGTTGTTAGGGTAAGACCTGCAGAATTTAA